>NC_047143.1:14025387-14088681 GCF_009829125.3 Periophthalmus magnuspinnatus
TCACTGCTCCGAGTGCTCCGATGACCATGGGCACCACTGGCCTTCCAGGCCTTCTCCTGTTGTGTGTGTGTGTGTGTGTGTGTGTGTGTGTGTGTATGTATATATATATATATATATATATATATATATATATATATATATATATATATATATATATATGTGTGTGTGTGTGTGTGTGTGTGTGTGTGTGTGTGTGTAGGGGTGCGTGTGTGTGTGTAAAATTGTATGGCTTTTGGTAACATTTTAGTACACAGTGACATGGCTAAATTCTTCTCATTTATTTATAATCATTGTGCATTATTAGTACATATTAGTACTGTATAGTTAATGTGCGATGTATAATGGTAATGTTTTGGTTTGTAATAATAACATGCTTTTATTATCTATAAAGACTGATCTGTAAAAGGACTTGTCTTTCAGTGTCACACTTGTAAAAAGATGTTTTAGCTTATTTTTTTAAATTGAATACAAACCATTCCAGTTTTGTGGATTAACATTGTTAATGTCAATTTTATTTGGAAGAATTTGATTAGTAAGATAAATCAGTTTTTGTTTTTTTTGTTTTTTTTTTAAATTAAACTCATTTATATTTATGTAATGGAAAATGTATGTAAAACATTTTTATCCATTATTTTCCTTGACCACCTCCACCAGAGTCCAGCAGGCAGTCCAGGATAGAGCAGAATCTCTTTTGTTCCAACTCTACTTGTAAACGGTGTTTAGGAGAACACAGAAGAGGGGATGGCAAAGGCTAGGCCAGTCATAAAATGTCATAGCAGAAACATACACACTCCAAAGGAGTTTGACAATAAAAATACAGTCTAGACAGAAGGTGAAGGCCACCTGGTGTACCAAGTGAGACCAGTCCATCTTTTGCTGAGGTACGGCACACCACACACACACTTTATACTGCCCATCACCTCCCATGATGTAGCCACATATGTGTATAAACACAGAAATGTAGTTTGGCTGTCTGTCATTGGTACTTAATTGAAGAATGCGCTAGCGGTGTTGCAGTCGGACAGCATTTTTATGAGTAAAATAATAACCTGCGTATTCTGTCTTATTAGGTCATATAAATACTTAGTTTATTCAGTTAGGAAAAAAGTTAGTGCTTCAGGGATAAACCATCAATGAAGCAAAGTGTAAAAAAATGAGGTGGTCATTAGTTACTTAGGTTCTGATTCAGATTTCAACAATCAGCTGGTCTGCACAACTTCAACATGGAAATATAGCCACACCATAAAATTATTACACAACTCCAACCTTCTTCTGATAAAGTTATATGAATACAGTGCACCTGCTCAATAAGAGTAAATAAAGCTTTGTCTGGTCAGGGCATCCAAAATGTTTATTATGCAAAAACATGGTAAAAAAATACACATGATTTGAAATAGAGTTGGGCTATATGGCAAAAAATGTATATCACTGTTTCCTGGGAGTCAAATCACAATTTACATTTTATCGCTGTTCATGTACATGTGATCTTTCTATTGCCTTTGAGCGGTACATGAAATGAGCGGTACATTTGATTCTTCTGAGAGTTCACACTACACTGTGATGGGTTAAATCCAGCTGTCAATCACTCAGACCGGTACAGAGGTTAACCAATAGTAGGAGTGGATGGAAAAAAGTGTGAGTATGAGCTGACAGTTGGAATAAATAAAGAAATAGAATCACGATATGAAAGTAGAGTAGATTTGGTATATTTATTGTGCATTCGTATTTACCATGTCCTAATACAATAAATCTGTTACCACGGCAACAACAATACTGAGTGCAGACCAGTGAAATAGGTTTACTGGTTTGGCAGAGGGGTTTGGGCATCCACACGCATGATCACATACAGGTGTAGGTTAGAGGAGAATAATATAGACCTATAAATTGTAAATAGATTTATAATTTTCTGTTTTGTTACTGTAATATTTAAATTCCCATGTATTTAAAATTATTTAATGCTATTAAATGGCTGTAAAACATCTTATGAACATACTTTCAGAAATTTGAGCATTTTACTTAAATTAGGATATACTTTAATTTCATATTAAAACCTTAATGATTTGCAGTTAAGAATTCTGAAGTTATAATGCACTTATTTCTTGAGTACTTCTAAAGAAAAGCAGTAGCAGAAATCAGCATAACAGTCTCAGTTTCATCCTGTCACTGCTTTACAGATCTCATGCACGCCTCAATGTATCTGTCAAGCAAATTATATTGTGCTATTTTCCCATCTCTGTTGGACTCCAGATATGTTTTTGAGGAGGTAACACCATTATAACATGACATAAAGCTCAAGAGTCAAGTTTTGAGTAATATAGGACCTTTAAAACAGGTTTGCCACTTTAAAAGTGCTTTGACTGACTCAAAGTTTCCAACACTATATAAAAATGTGAACATTTATCATGACTAAGCATTAATATGCATTTTATCATCTACAAAGTTAGTATAATTTACTCGTGACCCGTGACAGCTTCTGCATCTGTCCCTTGTCATGTTATTATCAGCTCTACCACCACTGTCAGTAATCAGAGCACTGAGAGGAGCAGAGCTGACTATGGCATTGTGCAAAACCCGGACCGGATCACTTTGAGTGACAGATGGGACTGGGCAGGCAATGAAGATACAGACTGGATTTCTATGTAAACAGCTTGTTATGGAGCAGACGATAGGTGATCAGCACTCTTTGTTTGGCCCTGCTGGGGAGAAGAGGGTCTTGAGGTTTTTTGTAAAGGTGGGGAGCCAATGCAGTCACAGAGTTGTTGAAGTAATGAGTTCTTGAGGGCTAGATCAGCAATGGCGAAAGCTCTGTCTCCCCAGGTTCAGAGCTTGGTCTTGCAGGAGAGGGAAGGGTGCAGACAGGAGGAGAGACAGAAGGTTGGCATCAGAGGAACTGAGGAGTGTGGTGCTGGAACTGGTTTGAGAGGTACAAGGACATCAGATTGTGAAGGGCTTTGGACTGGATGCGCTGTGGGACTGTGGAATATTTTATGTAAAACAATAACAGCTACATTGACACTAGCTGGTGCTTGTCCCCCAGAAAAGTTACATATTTCATCCTTAATTGGTGACATTTAAATATTTGATGGTAGATTGTTATTTCTGAAGTATGCTGATGGAAGTCAGTATCTTGATGGAAACCATGGTAGCATTGTTAAGAAAAATAGAGCATTCCAAATCTACAGCCAAACTGGAAGGAAAATGTGCAGTCCTTTTCACTCATCTATAGGGTTTAAGGTAATGGATGAATCTTACTTAAAGTAAAAAAAAAAAAATTCTTGAGTATGGTTTCTCATTGTTGCTGAACCGGGCAGTTGAAAAAAGGCTCTGTCTCGGCTGCAGTCACCCCAGGATCGGCTAATATTCTCCCAGCAGACAGCCCAAAGGCACAGGGTAAACTCTTTGAACTCAAACTGTATCGCCTCTGTGCCAATCCTAGACCTCCGATCATCAGCCATAAGAATAAGCTCACCCACACAGTTGTCTGAGGAAGAAGACATAATGACAGGTCACATGCAAAGTGCTTTACAGAAACCATACAGGAGCTGAAAACTACATGCACAGAAAAAAACTAAAATAAATAAATACTAATAACAAAATAATAATAAAAGCAATGTGTGATTATGATTGAGATTAATTTTAAAGGTCCATTCTGTGCCTGAAGGGAGTTATCTCTCCTCTGCATGTGTGTGCGCTATCTCAGTGGCTGAACAACATTCCTCATTTTGAAGCTAAAAGTGTCTGTTTTGCATGCATCCATCCTAAAAATAGGCAAAATCACAGGAAATATAACGGTTACAAGTAATTTCCCTCGTGCATCAATTAAGTTTGTCTGAGTTCAAATTCTTTGGTTTTATGGGATATTGCATTGATTTACAGTTAATTTCTGCAGTTATGTCTTATGTAGGAGTTATATCTCATATCTATCTAGGCCACCATTTCTGTTTAAAGATGGACTGTCTCTCCATTTGATTTTCTTAGCAAGTGAAAATTTAACTAAGTAAACTGTAAAAGTTTTAGAATGAAGATGTTTCAACACTCGTCAAAGTGGCTTCATTAGGTCTGGCCAAGGGATCGTGGGGCACTGCTCTGTTTGAAGGGAGGAGCTAACTACCAGACCTATTTGTTTACAGTTTCTGTTTACTAGCTAGGTCTATTGAACTATATTAAGTGTGAACTGTCCCTGAGTCATATTTTTGCATAAATCGTTCAGGCCCCTGATGGGTAATCTCACACCTATAAGCATACTGGTTTTCTTTGTTTTGATTTAGGTCTGTATTTATTTATAGTATTTATTTATTGTTTTGTCAATGTATAACTCATTGCAGTCTACATGCATTAGAAATGACATTTTTCTGACAAATATACAATGTCTCAAACCACCTCTTCTCTTTTGCCAGGATTTGTACTTCACTATCCTCAAATGAGTGCTTAGTGGCTTTGAGAAGGAGATGCACCCACACTGGAGTCCCTTGCAGCTCTTGTGCCAAGATTGTGTCATGATCCGCACCGTCCGCTCCTAGTTTCCTCCTGTCCTGCTCTTTCCCTCCCTCACCTGCCGGATCTGGGCTGGGCTCCTGGCTCCTCCTGCGCACACCTGCAGCCCATCAGCGCAATCACCACCCCCTGCTGTGTATAAGAGGAGCCAGGACCAGACACTCGGGGCGTGATCGTCGTCGTTCCTTCCTGTCGTTGTCTGCGGGATCCTACGTGTGTCTTTGCCTCCTGTCCTGTCTTGGTCTCCGGCTAGTTTCCCGTCACCTGCCCTGGCTCCTGCTTGCTGGATTACTCCTGCTCGGTCCTTCCTGTTCCCGCGCCTTGTCCTGTCATGCTCCAGCCCTGGATGTCTCCTGCACGCTCTGGACTACGCCCGTCTGGCCTGCCTCCCGCTCCCTGTCCCCGTTTCTGATTTACGAACTATTGACTATTAACTCTGCACTATTGTAAATAAACACTGTAAATCTGCCCCAAGTCTGCACTCTTTGGTCCGCTACACCCACCGTTACAACAGAACGATCACACCAACCATGGACCAAGCAGACTCGGGGTTCATCGGACAACATGACCTGCCTACCCTGCTTACCTGTCTGTCTCCTGCTCACGGGCCTGTTCCCCGCCTGCTGTCCTATCCCGACCGGTCCACTCCCAACCTGTCCTATCCTCGTCAGGACCTTTGTAGCTCCGCTAGACACCGTTCTCCGTCCAGGGACCTCCTCGTGTCATCTGCCCCTCGCCTGGACCGTTGTAGCTCCGCTGGACACCGTTCCCCATCCAGGGACCTCCCCGTGTCATCTGCCCCTCTTCTGGACCGTCGTAGCTCCACTGGACACCGTTTCCCGTCCAGGGACCTCCTCGTGTCATCTGCCCCTCTTCTGGACCGTCGCAGCTCCGCTGGACACCGTTCTCCGTCCAGGGACCTCCTCGTGTCCTCTGCCCCTCGTCAGGACTGTTGCAGCTCCGCTGGACACTGTTCTCCGTCCAGGGACCTCCTCGTGTCCTCTGCCCCCTCGGTGGGACCCTTGCAGTTCCGCTGGACACAGCTTTCTGTCCAGGGACCTCGTTGTGTCATCCGCCCGTTGCCTGGACCATTGTTGCCCCACTGGACAGTCTACCGGCCCGCACCAGTGACATTTTTCCTTCCGTCCGGCTCCCCTCCTCCCACCCTTATCGGTCCGTTGGGCCACCAGGAGGTGGCCCTTACGGGGGGGGGGGGGGTACTGTCATGATCCGCACCGTCCGCTCCTAGTTTTCCTCCTGTCCTGCTCTTTCCCTCCCTCACCTGCCGGATCTGGGCTGGGCTCCTGGCTCCTCCTGCGCGCACCTACAGCCCATCAGCGCAATCACCACCGTTACGACAGATTGTTATTTTTTTTTTTTATATATAGTTCCTGCTTTGTTTCTCCTTTTTTATGTCACATATGGATGAGCCTGTTTCTTTGCATTTGTTTCTGGCAACAGTAGAATTTACATACACTGACCTCAGCTTTTTGAAGACTACTGTAGAACAGGTATCCTTTGAAGGGGGCAGTCCATGCTTTTGACTGCGCTTCTTCACAACTAGTCGGAAAGAGATATTTATTATTAACCCACATCATGTTACTGAATATGAATCATTAAAATACGTGGTATGTCTTGAAACATCTTTGTGATGTGTGCTTTAAAGCTGGTGATCATAAAAATCTAGTTTTTAAATCGTTGTGAGTGAGCGAGTGTTTGCATCTACTGTACATTGATTGACTTCACCTGGTTATATTAGGCACTGCTTGCGTGACAGAGTTACAAAGTGTGAGGCTCCCATTTTTCAACACACAGCCTGTTATGAGGAGGAAAAAGAGGAACCCTGCGCAAACAGAGGCATCGAAGGTCATCCACAAACGTTCCCTGTGAACAAGCAAATCACAATTAGCACTAAACAACAAATCAATCCAAATATAATTAAAATTACAAGCAGTCATAAAGGTTCCTCACCACCCTTGCGACCGCAGAAGGGCACGCTTCAGTGGGAGGGCTGCCTATCCCTGGCCCTGGCTTGACATTTGATTAAAAATTACAACTGTAACACTAGAGATAAATGATTTTATTTTAACTTTGCAGGGGGCTCTTGAGAGCCATGTTTAAAAATAGAAATTTAATTCAGATATCATTATATCATTATCTATTTTCGGAAAGCACAAGCACATTCCTACGTCATGGTAAGGGTCCTTGCTCAGTGACGGGCACTTTCTGTCAGTGCCCTTACCTTTGCCAGCTTCTGGTGCTCAGGCCTAATAATAATAATTGAAGAAGCACCCACCAATAATGACCCCCAACACCCCTTGCAACCGCAGGGTACACACCACAGAGAATCCTGTCTCTTGTCCCCACTTACATCGCCCCTCCCCGGAAAAACAGCATCTGTATGTATGCCAACACAGTTGGAGATACAGGCATTTCCTCATTGTTTTGTTTTTTTTGTTCAGTATGTTGTGGGGAATATGTACTAAATCGCAATGGTCTTTTCATCCTAGTTAATCAAAACCAATGTTTTCTTTGACAAATCTTGACGAGTACCATGCCACGGCTAGTGTGGTCGCAGAGGCAAAAACTCAGAGTTGGGAGGAATTTGAGGAGGCCATGGAGGAGGACTATCGGAGAGCCTAAAAGAGATTCTGGCAAACCGTCTGACGCTTCAGGAGGGGAAAGCAGTGCTTCACTAATACTGTTTACAGTGCGGGAGGAGAGCTGCTGATCTCGAATGGGGATGTTGATGGTAGAAGGAATACTTTGAGGATCTTCTCAATTCCACCATAATTTTTTTTTCTAAGGAGGAAGCAGAGACTGGGGACTCGGAGGCAGACTCGTTCATCACTCTGGCTGAAGTCACTGAGGTGGTTAGTAAGCTGGTAAGGCTCAGGGGGTGGTTGAGATTCGTCTTGAGTATCTTAACTTTCCAGATGTTGTGGGGCTGTTTTGGCTAACACATCTCTGCAACATCGCATGGTGGTTGGGGACAGTCCCTGTGGAGTAGCAGACTGGGTGATGGTCCCTCTGTATAAGAAGGGGGACTGGAGGGTGTGTTCCAATTACAGGGGAATCATTCCTCAGCCTTCCCGGTAAAGTCTGTTCTAGGGTACTGGAGAGGAGAACTTGACCAATAAATGAACCTCAGATTCAGGAGAGACAGTGTGGTTTTTGTCACAATCGTGGAACACTTGACCAGCTCTATACTCCTTGAGGGTTCATGGGAGTTTGCCTGACCAGTCCACATGTGTTTTGTGAATCTGAGAAGGCATTCAATCATGTCCCTCATAGTGTCCTTTGGGGGGTGCTCTGGGAGCATGGAGTCCGGGGCCCTTTGCTAAGGGCTGTCCGTTCTCTGTATGACCGGAGCAGGAGCTGTGTTCGCATTGCTGGCAGTAAGTCAGATCTGTTTCCAGTGCATGTTGGACTCTGCTAGGGGTGCCCTCTGTCACCTATCCTTTTCATTGGATAGAATTTCTAGGCGCAGCCAGGGGCTGAAATGGGTCTGGTTCGGGAACCACAGGATCTCGTCTTGGCTGTTTGCAGATGATGTTGTCCTGATGGCTTCATCAAGTCTGCAGTGATGAAAGAAGGAGTTGATCTGAAAGGCAAAGCTCTCGATTTACCAGTCAATCTACGTTTCTACCCTCACCTATGATCATGAGCTTTGGGTAATGACTGAAAGGACATGATCGCAGATACAAGCGGCTGAAATGGATTTCCTTCGCAGGGTGGCTGATCACTCCATTAGAGATAGGGTGAGGAGCTCGGCCACACAGGAGGAGCTCGGAGTAGAGCCGCTGCTCCTCCATGTCGAAAGGAGCCAGCTGAGGTGGCTCGGGCATCTGTTCAGGATGCCTATTGGACGCCTCCTTAGGGAAGTGTTCCAGACATGTCCCACCACGAGGAGGCCCCGGGGAAGACCCAAGACACACTGGAGGGATTATGTCTCTCAGCTGGCCTGGAAACACCTTGGGGTCCCACCGGAGGAGCTGGAGGATGTGTCTGGGGTGAGGGAAGTCTGGGAGTCCCTGCTTACACTGCTGCCCCCATGATGCGGCTTTGGATAAGCAGAAGAAAATGGATGGCAGAGGTAAAATTTGTCAAAAGTTGGGTTGACTAGGGTTTAGGCATGGGCTGTACTTCTACCAAATTTCATTTATCCATGATGATACATAAATATTCAAAACGCAATCGATTGCACATGGGTTTAGAATTTTTTTTTTAGGCAAATTTGAAGTTTTGGGATGGAAACCATGTAAGGAGATGTATGTAGGAGAAGTATGACAGTGTGTGCTTTTGTCATTCCCAGCCAGGTTTGTATGGTCAACTCCCTTTTCCAGCTGAGTTTCAAATGTTTATGTAGATTTGTTTCTGGGTCGGACTCCCATTGGCTCCATAAAAGTCAAAAAGTTTGAGGTGGCACTACTGAGCCATCTTTTATTTATTTATTTTTTCGCAGGATCTTCATTCAAAATTGGAGTTCATCAAGTTCTAATTTTCTATACCATCATGTCATTCACATGTCCATTGTTTACTACTTGATTTTTGTGATCTTCCAAGCTCTGGACATGGTTTTAATGAGTCCCTCACCAGGGACACTGTCCTTGGCTCAGGTCTAATAATAATAAGAATACTGTGAAAGAAAAATAAAATCTTTCAACTGGACAAAATATTGTACGTTTCGCTGCTCATCCAAGCCGCTTCATCAGTTGTGGTCCGATTACTGGTGGACACGCCTTGTATTTACCTGAAGGGAGGAGCTAACTACACTGAAATTCCTGAGTCCTACTTAGCATAGTCATTCAAGCCACTAATGTGTTATTTCACTCCTGTTAGCATCCTGGCTAGCCCTTTTTTTTTTTTTTTTTTGCTTTGGGTCTGAGGATGGCTTTATAGATAAGTGATAGATGATGTCTAAGTCTTGTTCAAGGAAGCAATGTCTTTCCAAACAAAAATTGATTTGTGAACTCCCCTCTCAATCCATTTATTTTCTTTGGCTAAGATCTGTAAGTTACTGTGCAGTCACTATAGGAGAGGAAGTGTCTTCAGGAAGACCACACACACTGACCAATACCAGCTGTTTGATTTACACCATCCACTGCAGCACTAACTTGGAGTTATCCATACGCAGCAACACAGGGCTCAGAGGGGGAAAGTGAAGGAGTAACAAAACATGGAGAAAGCCCTCTCTGCCTGTAGATATCCAAAGTGTGCCTTCAATAAATCTAAGAGAGCTAAAAACAGAACAAGAGGGAATCTGGACCTAGAAGGAAAGGTGTAACCATTCCTTACACAGTTGGTGTGTCTGAAAAGCTTCAGAGAATTTTCAGACAGTATGAAATTCTGGGGTTTTGTCCTTGGGGTGAACCAGTTTCCAATCTTTGTGGAAACTGGTTCACCTAAAAGACAACACCCCAAGCCACAAACAAAGCAATGTGGCACATTCGCGCTTGGGGTCTAATTAGATGCATCACCTTTTCATGTTCCCTTCAGTGTAGAATGAGTAGAGGCAGTGCAGGGAGAGGGAGAAGCACACTATTGCCATTATGACTGATATGGAAGATACAAAGTAACACAAAGAAGGAGGACTGGAGTATTGGACTCCAATGGATTCAGAAGTTTTGTTGTAGGAAACAAGTCCATAGAGCACACACAGACCAGCAAATCGACCCTGTAAACAATAAGAACAGAGCATGAAAAATGTTAGAATGTTGGTCAAACTGTTCTAAACTATTTATAAGAGCAATAGTTTTTACTATATGTTTGTTTCTTTTTTTCACATTTATTCTTACTCTATGCAACTGACTACATATTTGGCTGGCCTCAGTACATGTGACTAGGGAGCACAGTGTTTGATACCATGGCTAATAATATAGTAGCTCTTCAGGCTCTACTCTCCTGTCTCCTATCCTGTTCACACTGTATACCTCTGATTTCCAGTACACCTCCAGGTTTTGCCAGTGTTTTTGTTTTGTTTGTTTTTTTTAGTTTTTCCTTGCCATGAAGGAGGGTCTAAGGACAAGGGATATTCTGTGACAGTTATCCATTTCCTTGTTTTTGGTTGATTAATTTGCTTGTCTCTTATTGACTAATGTCTCTTTTATTGTTAATTTTCTAACTTACTGTTGTGGAAATCATTTATTCTGTTCAGGCCTAAGAGGCAAATGCTGTTGTGATTTTGGGCTTTACAAAAATTGATTGAATTGAACCTACACAAGTTCTCTGGTGATTCTGCGGTGGTGTGGTATTCTTTGTGCAATCTTTGTGGAATGGTCCTAGGTAAACCATTTGCCCCTGAATGTGAACAAGACCAAGGAACCAGTGATTGACTTCAGGGGGAGGAAGACAGCAGTGGAGCGCATCACCATCCAGGTCCAAGAGGTCCATGTAGAGACCATGTGAACAACCAGCTGGACTAGAGGGACAATGGCAATGTTGTATACTAGAAGAACATTAGTAGACTCTACTTCCTAAGAAAGATCCAGGTGTTTAGTTTAGTGTTTAGTTTAGTGAATAGATTGGGCTGATACAGCAAATAACTACCTGAAAGGTTACTCTTTTCCCACCTTTGTTAATTTTTCTGCTGTTCGCTATCCTGTTGTCTCTTATTATATGTTATAAACGTAATATCAATAAAGCTGCAAAAGTGTGAAAACAGCATTTTCTCATCTCTGTAACATCTCCAAACGCCATAACCTTCACTGACCACTTGTTCAGGGTTGAACAGAAATTTGCCTCCTGACTCATCAGTGCACCAATAAGAACTGCTGACATGGCATAAACCCACAAAACATCAGTGAGAAATGTTTTTTTTTTCATTATTATTGCTGCTTTCTGCTGTCTTGTTTTCACCCAGGTTTGCGATCTCTCTTATCCAGTAATTAAACATGTATTGCATTAAACATATCTGCTTTGCATTTATTAAATTACAGGTGTTTTTATTGTTCAGAAATATCTTGAATGGCCCAATGGTATCACTGATTGTTTTCATGGAGGGAGAAAAGTTACACAGTGCCCCTCTGGGACTAAACACCCACAGTGCCAAGGTATAGGCATTTGATGTCACCTTGATTTGCTGGGTATGTTCCACAGTTTGACATATAAGTTAATTGCAGGTGTTTCTATAGTTTAAATATCCCTTGAAAAACATACATTCTTATTGAAACTGTGGTTGCCTCTTTGCTCTCTGACCTGTAACATATTCACTTCTCTCCCTCCATTTTTATATCAATATGTGGAACATTCCAAGCATAACAATAGCATCTCCCTGGAGACAAGAAAGTGGCAGACGTTTACCAGAGAAGGTAGCACACCTTTAATTGAAATGACTTGATTTATAGAGGAGTTATCAGGGTATTAGGAGTTTGGGTGGTTATGTTTACAGAAGAGATTACGTTTATAGAAGAGGTTATATTTACAAACAATGTTATGTTTATAGAAGATGTTATGTGTAAAGATGAGGTTATATTTAAAGAAGTAATTGTCATAAAAGAAGAGTTTGAGTAAAGTCAGTTTTACTAGATGAGTTTGAGTGTAGTTACCTGGGTTATGGTTATAGATGCAGCGGTAACAATGCCACAGACGAAACAGCTAACATAAAGAACAATCTCCAGTATTAGCACTCCAGTTCCTGCCATGGTCTAACCCTTGATGTCTCTTGAAGAACTGTGGGATGTTTCAACATAACATGTTTTCAAATCAGACTAAGGCAGCAGATAAATCCCTCTTTAGCAAACAGTCACTTACATTTCCAAATGCAAAATCCTGAATGTGTGTTCTATCGCTGATGTCCCTGCTGCCTCACCATCTGCTGACGTGTTTGCCATTATATAAAGCCTGAAATTACTTAGTCACAGTGATGGCTTGATTGAGCAACTTAAGCGCTTCAGAACAATTTTCTTCAGCCCTGAACTGGACTTGCCTGATTACCAACAACATAAAGTCTGGTTAGCCCTATACAGCCTCAGAAGCTGACCATGTGGCATGAAGTCATGTGACTGGGCTATATTCACTTAAAATCACTGTGTTAGTGTAAATCCATGTAGCTGTGATATCATTGTTACAATCACTAACAAAAAAGGGGCTTGTTCTGCCCTTAAAACCTGCCTAATCTACAGTAATCTCCATTTATACTTTAATGAATATAACATAACAACATTACATGTCAACAGTTATACACATATGGCTTGTTTATTATTATATACAGTAAATCATGATTCAGGCTGTGCACACACAAATTTGTGAAATATAAAAAAACAAAAAAACAACAACAACAATAACAACAACAACAACACTACAAGATGCAGTGGGAACCAGTAGATAATCATTTACTCTACTTTCCTCAATCTATTAATCTATCAATACACAGTGTAACATTGTTCATTGTTCACGTCCTACAATCTCACAGATAAGTTCATGAACCCATTTACAAATGTATACCTCTCTCTCTCTCTCTCTCTCTCTCTCTCTCTCTCTCTCCTGGGAAAATTCCTTAAATATACTATTTGTCTTCAATCTGTCTATCTTCATCCTTATTATTATTTCTTTACTAACCTTTTTTTTAATGCATGCCCTTTTTTAATTCATACATATATTTAATATTATTCATTGTTTTAAGCATTTCAGTTGGTAATTAAACCTTTATTTATTACATGGCATTTATTCTCTCCAGGCCTGTATGTATGCATGTATGTAGTTGCATTAAGAGTTGTCTTGGGAAGGCGTGTCTTCATAATTTTGGAAGAAAATTCCTTGCCTGCCAATGTTAATCCAATTGGACAGTCATGGATTCTGCTAAGTAGTATCACAAGACACTGTGCATAATGAAAGAACTATCCCACTGGACATCCAGGCAGTCTGAATGCATCTGGCACATGGCTGTCCAGCTTACAGATCATTTTATAAATGGCTTTTTTCCAGCAGGGGTCACTGTCTCTGCCAGTCCAGATAGCAGCATAAAACTCTCTCAAAGCCACTTCAGAAACTTTGATGAATCCATCTGGGACCTGAACACACACACATAAAAAAATAAATAAATAAATAAAAAATAATACAGAATTACTAATTACTAGATAGTTACATGAGGCTGTAACTATCTAGTCAGAATAACTAGTTCCCCTATATTCACAAACAGTTGTAAAGGGGCACATTCTAGTAGCGCAAAACCTAATCTAGTTACAACATATGGACCAGTGCATGACATACCTTGGTCCATACTACTTTTACTATAGTATATGTCATAATGTGATCTTTATTTATAGTCTGGTAGCCTGTCAAGTTCCTTGGGTGTGGTGTGAATCTTTATTTGCTGTGAGAAGGAATAAGGCAGCATTGAATTGTTGGCGGTATGGAAGCGAAGCAGACACAGCTGGATCATAAGGTGACAGGTCAGAGATAGGTGACAAAGAGAGGAATACCCTATGTGTCAAGCTGATTGGTCACCGGAAAGACTAATTGAACCTGCTGTCATGCTAGTCTCTTGGAACAGGTCAGAGGAAGGTACTGTATAACGTTGGCATCAGTCAAGTACAGCAGATACACCAGAGTGGAATAGTGCAGCAAAGGTAGATGCAGTGCAAGGTTCGAGCTGGAAATTGTTCAACATCTGCATCAACTAAGAACAGAAAATTGATTCTGCTTACACCACTTGTGTGTGTGGCCATTGCCTGCCATCCTGTCAATGCAATAAGATAGTCCAACAGTGGCTACCTGAGAGTGGCTACACTAGAGCGGTGCGGCATAGCAGACTCAGACCAGACTCAAAGCCAGGAGGGCACACACGGAGGAGGAAATAACTCAAGCTAAGCACAGGAACGTCATTCCACCTAACCTCACATGTGCAGCCATTACTGGCTGTTGCTTATCAATGCAGTAAAGTCTCTGTTGTCCAACTGTGGTTATCTGGGGGCAGCTACACCACAGGAGAATGGCTGGGACAATTATTGAACTCCTGCACAAGCTAAGTATAGAAATGTGTGTGTGGGCATCACTTGTGGCCCTACCCATGTAGTAAGGATGTCTTGTTTTTAGGCAGTGCATCAGGAAGAGGTTGCTGGGATGTGGAACCAGGAGCAGGCTATGTGCCGAAGATGGGGGATACGTGGGACACAAGGAAATAACACACAACACTTAAAACTTAAACTTCCTCTTCCGTTTGGAAAAGAAAACCCATCCATCCATCCATTTTCTTCCGCTTATCCGGGGCCGGGTCGCGGGGGCAGCAGTCTAAGCAGGGACTCCCAGACTTCCCTCACCCCAGACACGTCCTCCAGCTCCTCCGGTGAGACCCCAAGGCGTTCCCAGGCCAGCCGAGAGACATGTCCTGCGAGAGCGTGTCCTGGGTCTTCCCCAGGGCCTCCTCCCGGTGGGACATGCCCAGAACACCTCCCTAGGGAGGCGTCCAGGAGGCATCCTAAGCAGATGCCCGAGCCACCTCAACTGGTTCCTCTCGACGTGTAGGAGCAGCGGCTCTACTTCGAGCTCTTCCCGTGTGACCGAGCTCCTCACCCTATCCCTAAGGGTGCGCTCGGCCACCCTACGGAGGAAGCCCATTTCAGCTGCTTGTATCCGCGACCTTGTCCTTTCGGTCACTACCCAGAGCTCATGACCATAGGTGAGGGTAGGAACGTAGATTGACCAGTAAATCGAGAGCGGAAAACCCATAAGCTTCTTTTCCACTGGCAAGGTTTCCTTGGGTCTGGCTTGGAGGTCCGTGTTATGTTTCCATGCTCCAGGTCCAGGGGCAGAGCTCCATGAGACACTGAAGTCACCGAAATATAACTTGAGTTTTCGTTTGTTTAGTAAGTCCATTATCTTATCTTAATTATCTTAATTTATTTCATTTCTCTGAGCTTCTACACATTTTAGCATCTCTTCATGTATTGTATTGGGTTTGGCTCATGCTAGATGTGTTATACACTGGACATATACGTGGTTCAATCTTTATACACAAGTGCCAGGTATCCATGAACAGGAAACAGTTGTTGCATTTGTGCTATCTATGGCTTGCATAGCATGTTGGCTCAACATTTAAGTTGCCATAACTGGAAATACAGTGGTTCATCCAGCCAGCGTTTGCTGACAAATATTATTTTATGTTTATTTCTGTTTTGTTTTGTTTTTTCCTTTATTTTTTCCTTGTAATCAGCCATATTAGTTTTGATATGGACAGACCTTCCATATCATAGCTATAGATTGGCTAATCCCCCTGTCAATCACTGCCATTTGAAGAGATTCAGCGGATACTAGACTGATATAGAAGTATTGAAGAAATGCACAGTCTGGATCCAAGGCAAAAGATGGCTTGTACCTAGAAGCCGAAGCATGTCATGATAAATATATCTCACTAACAAAGTTATGTGTAAAAGAAATAAAATAGAACTTTAGAAATGTATTGTTGTACATTGGCCCTTACTTTATATTACTTTTATTATACACCTGGTTCAAAGAACCTTAATTGTAATACTTTAGTAGACCATACTTTTACTGTAGTACACGGGTCTTGATACACATTACTTTTGTTGTAGTGCATTGTTCCTGTCATGACCTTTTATGTTTTTTCTCCTCTCCCTTCTGTGTCTGAGCCTGGAGCTGGGGCAGAGATTCTGGCTCCTCCTGTGCAAACCTGGAGCTAATCTACAATCAGCTGCACCTGGGGAAGAGGAGAGGAGCCAGGACCTGACACCCAGCGCCAGATTGTCCGCTTATGTCTGTGGTACTCCCTGCTTGGCTCAGTTAATGTTTTTTTTCGCTTTTTGACTGTGCTAAATTGGATACTTTTGCTCCTCACCAGATTCCGCTCCCTGGACCCATCTCACTCAGACTTTGCTCCTCTTGCTCTACCCTTGGATCGTGGTAAACACCCTGCTCCCAACTCACCGATTGATTTACTGTCATTTTGCACTTTGCACTTCAGTAAATAAACACTGTTAAACATTTCCCCGACTTCTGTCTTTCTGGTCCGTCTGTCATTATGACAGAACGATCTGGCCACAATGGACCGATCAGACTCAGGGCCAGATCAAACGCTTCACCAGGCGTTTTCGCATTACGGGGTAATTATTGGACAACACGAACAACAAACTATCTGGACCCTGCTCGACTGTAACCAAACCCTGACCCAGCAAGTATCTCAGCTCTCCAACCAGGTCTCCACTCTGCTTGCTTTCCTGCCCTCGGCACCTGCCACCCCCAAACCAGACCACTGCGGCGCTGTGTCCTTTGGGATCAAGGGGCCCAGGTCGCAGGTGTGGACAGGCTTAACTTGGGACACAGGTACACATAGGAAAGGTAGGGTGGATACGGAGAGACGGGGGTAGTTGCAGCTGTATGGCTGATGGATTGATGATTTTGAATGGTCCAAGAAAATGGGGGGACAGTTTGCGGGAGTCTGTTTTGAATGGTATGGTCTTGGAAGATAACCAAACCATTTGACCGGGCTGGTATTCGGGGGCCGGAACGCGGTGTCGGTCTGCCGCCGCCTTAGTACATGCCCCCGCTCAGAGGAGTGCGGTCCTGGTCTTCTTCCATACTCTGCAGCGCTGAAGGTGATGCTGGATGGAGGGAACTGCCAGATCCCTCTCCTCTGTCGGGAAAAGTGAGGGCTGATATCCGAGGGAGGCCTGGAACGGAGACATGCCTGTGGCCGAGCTCACCAGTGAATTGTGGGCATACTCAATCCAGGATAGGAAGGAGCTCCAGGCCACATGGTTGGAGGAGACCACGCACCGAAGGGCGGACTCAAGGTCCTGGTTTGCCCGCTCGGTTTGCCCGTTGGACTGAGGGTGGAAACCGGAAGTGAGGCTGACCGTTGCACCCAGACCCTCACAGAAGGCACGCCACACCTGGGACGTAAAAATGGGTGCCTCGGTCGGAAACAATGTCTACGGGGATGCCATGGAGACAGAAGACCTGACTGGTGAGTTGGTCAGCAGTTTCTTTGGCCGTTGGGAGCTTGGCTAGAGCGATGAAATGGGCAGCTTTGGAGAAGCGGTCAACCACAGAGAGGATTACCATGTTACCCTGGGGTGAAGGATGGCCGGTGACGAACTCCACCACCACATGGGACCAAGGCCGCCTTGGAACTGAAAGAGGGAGAAGAAGTCCAGAGGGTGATGAATGGGAGGCCTTAGCCCGGGCACATACCTGGCAAGCCAAGACGTAGGCTCGAGTATACCTGTCCATAGTGGGCCACCAGAAGTACCGCTTCAGAAGGGAGAGAGACCGATTGGCACAGGGATGACAAGCGAATTTGGAGCAGTGGACCCACTCAAGAACCTGAGAACGGACAGAGTTAGGAACAAACAGCTTGCCAGGTGGGCCGTTACCTGGGTCGGGGTCATTGGTTTGGGCCCCCCGGACCATGTCTTCAATCTCCCAGTGCATGGCAGCCACAATAGAGGAGGGGGGAATGATGGTTTCAGAGGAGCTTGAGTTTTCTTCTTGCATTTCTTGGCATTTCGGGATCCCGGACAGTAAGTAAGGGTGAAGTTGAAACGACTTAAAAACTGGGACCAGCGGGAATTAAGGCGTTTAGCGGATTGAATGTATGCAAGATTTTTGTGGTCAGTCCAAACCAAAAACAGCAGCTCCACCCCCTCAAGCCAGTGGCGCCACTCCTCTAAAGCAAGTTTGACTGCTGGGAGCTCACGATCCCCCACATCGTAGTTTGCCGGAGACAAACGGCGAGAGAAAAAGGCACAGGGGAAAAGGCGATTGTGGTCAAACCTCTGGGACAGGACAACTCCCACTCCCGTGTCCGAAGCATCCGCCTCTACAATAAATTGGCACGAGGGGTCAGGCTGGTGAAGAATGGGGGCAGAGGTGAACAGGTTCTTTAATTTGTCAAAGGCAGACTGTGCTTCTGGAGACCAGGTGAACGGTAACGAGGGAGAAGTCAATTTAGTGAGAGGGGAGATGACTTGACTGAAATCTCGTATGAACCGTCTATAGAAGTTAGCGAAACCAATAAATTGCTGGAGTTGCTTGCAGTTGACGAGAACCGGCCAACCAGTGACGGCCTGGATCTTTTCCGGGTCTGCCTTCACCTGGCCCCGCCCCACAATGAAGCCCCAGAAACTGACCTCCTCAGCGTGGAATTCACATTTCTCTGCTTTAACGTACAATTTATTCTCCAGAAGACATTGAAGAACCTGACGAACGTGGTGCTGGTGTTCCTGCGGGGACTTGGAGAAAATCAAGATATCGTCAAGGTACACAAAGACAAAACGATTCAGGAAATCATCAAGAACTTTGTTAATGAGAGCCTGGAAAACCGCAGGGGCGTTTGTAAGGCCGAAGGCACCAGGTATTCGAAGTGGCCAAGGGGGGTCTTAACAGCAGTCTTCCACTCATCCCCCTCTCTTATGCATACCAGGTGGTATGCATTCCATAGGTCAAGCTTGGAAAATATAGTGGCTCCATGGAGGGGAGTGAAGGCTGAATCAAGGAGAGGAAGAGGATATTTGTTTTTGACTGTAATGTTGTTGAGACTCCTGTAATCAATGCAGGGGCGCAACGACTTGTCCTTTTTGGCTACAAAGAAAAAGCCAGCTCCAACCGTGGAGGAAGACGGACAAATAATACCAGGCCAGGGAATCTCTTATATACTCCTCCATAGTCTCTCGTTCGGGCTTGGACAGGTTATATAGCCGGCTGCATAGGCTCCTCCGGAGGCAGCAGGGAGGTACATGTCTCGTGCCTGACAGGCAACCGGCGTCTCTCCCTCCACCGCGCCTGTAACCAATTATCAATCCGGTTAGCCAAGGTAATGAGACCTCAAATCGAGGGGCTTGTCCCCGGAAACCAACTCATCCTTTAAACGTTTGTTTAATCCTCTTAAAAAGAAGTCCCATAGCGCACTATCAGTCCAGTCCACCTCTGCGGCATACTTCCAGAATTCAATAGTATAGTCTGCTACGGACCTGAGCCCTAGGGCGAGGATTAACAGGCAGGAGGCTGCATCCACCTGGTAGTGCGGATGATCAAAAACTAGTTTAAAAGCAGACACAAAGTTATCAAAGTTCAAATTGTCCAAAGCCGTGTTAGAAAGCCGTGCCTCTGCCCACTGGAGAGCCCTTCCCCAGAGTAGTCCACAGATGTACAGTATCTTAGTGGTATCTGAATCGAAACGGGAGGACACTGCTGGAACATGAACATGCACTGAAACAAAAAGCTCCGGCATAAACCAGGCTGACCTGAATAAGGGTCGGGATCCGTGCCCCCCGACTCCGGAGGGCGCTGCGGCACCCCGGTCCCGATGGCGGCAGCAGTGGCGAGAGGAACCGTGGGCAAGGCAGCGAGCAGCGCAGCAACTTGACTAGTAAGCTGGGACACCTGTTGAGTCAGAGTCTGGTTACAATCCAACAGCATCCGGATGGATTGATCATGCTGTCCAATAATCACTCCATGGTGGGAAAATGTGCAGCGTCTGATCCGGTCCCAAGTCTGCTTGGTCCATTTAGGCCAGATCGTTCTGTCGTAATGCTGGTGTAGGGTGGACCAAAGAGGTGCAGAACTCGGAGCAGATTTACAGTTTTATTTACAGTTGAGTAGAGTTACAGGAGAGCAGGGACAGGAACAGGGAACAGCCAGTACCGGAGCGGGGACAGGACCGGGGATGGAGCCAGAGGTAACAGAGCAGGGGCATTCCGGGGAACAGGAGCCAGAGCGAGAAACGTGGGGCAAACCGGAGTCCAGGACGAGACAAGGTGGTGAAGACAAGGAGCAGACTATACCGGAGCAGGAGCGCGGGGTCAGGAACGGAGCCAGAGACAAGGAGCTGGGATGGTCAAGTGAGCAGGAATCTGAGGGGCAGCAAAATCCAGTAAGCATAAAAAGGTAGGTAACAAAGAGTGCTACTACCTGCTTCTGAAGAGTGCAGACACAAACCTTGCTTGCTCCTGCTGCTTCCTCCTTACTTTGCTTTTTTAATCATTTTACCTCTTCCATTGCTGGGAGATTTGTTTAGTTATGATTTTCTCTTAAGTAAACTAAGATTTTTAAACCATTTTCACAATTTTTAACAAAATTTTTGACGAGCCACCAACATGTCCTCGGGAAGAAACAAACGGAATTCTTTCTGCGAATGCTGTCGGAACTATCAACAACAAATTATTGAGCTACAAGCACGGATATTTGTTTTAGAATCTGAAAAAGGACTTCACCGAACCCTTCCTGTGACTTCCAGCGGTAAGCAGCCTACAGTTACTTTCAGAGAAGAGTGAAAAAACTGCTACTTTCAACTTAAACCTGAGTGATACTGTGTCTTTTCCAAAACTTTGTAAAGACAAGAATTTCAAGTCAACGCGACAAGTGATAAGAGGCAATGCTAATATAGTTACATCACCCAAAATACAGCTTACAAACAGATTTTTACCACTGTCACACACTGATGTTGATGTTAATATACAAACAGAAAATGGATTTTTGTCGCAAAACAAGCGCAATGAAGTTGGCAAAAGAGCGGCGGCAGACAGGCGGTCTGTGCCAAACGTCAAGGTCAGAGATACGCTACTGCTAGGAGATGGTGCTCTCAGAGATGTGACTCACAGAGGAATCCAAACTTGCTTGTACCCCAGTCATACTGTCTCTGAGATTACAAAACTCCTCTCAAAAGTTTTGTCAACATACCAAGGAGCTAAACAGCTGATTGTGCACATGGGTGCAGTTGACACCAGAATGAATCAGACTGAAATCTTGAAAAAGCACTTCATTGAATTATTTGAGGAGCTTGATAAAGTGGAGGTTAAGACTTTCATCAGTGGACCTTTTCCTACCATAGACAGAATTAAGATGAACAAATTTACCCGGCTGCTTCAGCTGAACACATGGTTGTTCAACGAATGTGCAGCCAGAGGACTGCACTACATTGAGAACTTTGATCTATTTTGGAAACTAGAGGATCTGTTCAAGGGAAATGGCCCACACCTGAGCAGAGGTGGAGTGAGAGTGTTGATGGATAACCTCCTCCACGCTCTGAGAAACCGGCCTGGACAGGGTCCTGGGCCAGTGAGAGAAAAGAGGAATGAGAGAAGCATTCCTGCTGCACCAACCAGAGACCGAGCCAATGTGTCAGCACCACCAGCTGCACCACAACAACAACCACCACCTCCCCCAGCGAAGGAGTCACCACCAGCAGCACGAACATCTCCCCCAGCGAAGGATTCAGCAGCACCACCACCTCCCCATGAGAACAAATCAGCATCACCACCACCTTCAAAAGTAAAGGATGCATCTCCACTTCCCTCAGGGCCCTCGTCACAGGCCTTGAACCTGTCTGTGACAGCCCCAGCAGAGGTTTCAGTCGCAGCAGCACCCACAT
This sequence comes from Periophthalmus magnuspinnatus, assembly GCF_009829125.3. Classification (NCBI taxonomy): domain Eukaryota; kingdom Metazoa; phylum Chordata; class Actinopteri; order Gobiiformes; family Gobiidae; genus Periophthalmus; species Periophthalmus magnuspinnatus. The sequence goes on from NC_047143.1 coordinate 14,047,208, forward strand.
CACCTCCCCTGTCCACAGACCAGCCCTGGGTCCCTTTTGTTACATCTACTTCCTCTAGGGACTCCTCACTCTCCTTTTCCTCCCCACCTTCACCTATGGCCCTTCCCACCCATCTAGAAAGTCTCATCAGATCAGGAATTAAGATGGCTCCCCTCACACCTAATATAGAGCGATCGAGAGTTCTGGCATCAACTATGCTGAACTCTTCCCCGTACCCACCTATGCGCCCACGTCTTTCACCCAAACTCCCCGCTGCTCCACCTCCTCGGCCCTCACCTGGTCCCTCACCCTCACCCAAACTCCCCCCTGCTCTCTCATCTGGTCCCTCACACAAACTCCCCCTTCCTCGCCCTTCCCTGCCTTCCCCCAGAGCTGTTATCAACAAGAGCTAGGACACACAGGGCCTCTGCTGTCTCAGGACATACAGTCATGATAAAAATAATATCATGCTGAGGCCCTGTGATGGAGCTATATCTACAGTTACACCACGTAGACTGATTAACAGAAGGACAGTTAGACTGTCCAATCAGAGACATTTAGTTCACATTCCCTGTAAGACAATAACATCCAGTCCTACTGAAACTAATCTGAAACTTGCTGTGCTCAATGTCAGATCTTTATGTAACAAGTCCTTTTTAATTAATGATTTTATTTCTTCTTTTAATCTTGATTTTATGTTTATGACCGAAACATGGCTTGACAAAAACACAGGTAATGCAGTTCTAGTGGAATCAACTCCACCCAACTTCAAATTTGAATCTGAAACACGAGTAAAGAAAAAGGGTGGGGGTGTGTGTGCATTGTTTAGAGATAATTTAGTTACTCACAGATTGTCATTTGGAGTGTTTTCATCTTTTGACTGTTTCATTCAAAATGGAGTTAAAACAATCCCCCTCCATACTCTACTCATATACAAACCTCCCCAGCACTGTCTGAGTTTTATTGATGATTTTACTGAGATGCTTTCAGTCGTATGCACAGACTTTGATGGATTAGTCATTACAGGTGATTTTAATGTACATGTGGATAATGTGTTCTGTCCTTGAAACCTTTGGCCTGACTCAGCATGTCAGTGAGCCCACTCACAACAGAGGACACACTCTGGACCTGCTCATTACAAAAGGAGTAAATATTTCAAATGTCAATGTGGTGGATGTTGCTCTGTCTGATCATTTCTGTGTCTTCTTTGACCTGTCTGTTATTCCCAAACCAGTGGCTGGTCTTGCAGTTGTTCGAAGGAGACACATAAATGATAAAACAGGTGCACTGTTCATGGAAATGATACACTTTGAAAATGCCTCATGTTCTAATGTTGATGATTTGTTGAACTCTGTAACTTCGAGTGTTTTGAATGTTCTGGACACCATTGCCCCGATGAAGGTTAAAATGGTTAAAGATAAGCAGAAAGTGCCATGGAGGAATGATGACTCGGTCAGGGCACAGAAAAGGGAGTGCCGGAGGGCCGAGCGGGAATGGAGCAAGTCAAAGCTCCAGGTTCATTATGAAATTCACAGAGAAAAGATGCACATGTTTATGTAGAACAAGGCAAAGGTATTTTTCTGACATTATTGGAAGTTGTAGTAACAACTCTCGTGTCCTGTTTGCAACAGTAAACAGATTAACAAACCCCCCAGCTCCACTGCCGTTAGAACTAATTTCCACATCTAAGTGCAATGAGTTTGCAGTATTCTTTAATGACAAGGTTCAGGGCATTAAAAATGCCATAAATTCCACATCGCAAATAACAACCCTGCACCCACCTAGACACTTAGAGCTGGCTCACTTTGCACCTGTAACTGACAAAACTGTCCAAGAGATTGTCACCAGTCTGAGTTCATCTACATGCTGCCTCGATGTGTTACCCACTAAATTTCTAAAGTCTGTGCTCAACAGTTTGCTGTCACCACTCACTCACATAGTTAATATGTCACTTCAATCTATAACATTCCCAAGCGCTTTGAAAACTGCGGTTATCAAGCCTCTCCTAAAGAAGAGCAGTCTTGATGCCACAATATTGAACAATTATCGACCGATCTCAAATCTGCCGTTTTTAGTCCTCGAAAAAGTTGCTTATTAACTTCCTCGAAATGAACATCTCCTTTGATGTCTTCCAATCAGGTTTTAGATCCCACCACAGCACTGAGACTGCTCTTATCAAGGTGACAAATGACATCCGCCTGAACACTGATGCAGGCAAAGTCTCAGTCTTGATCCTGTTAGATCTGAGTGCTGCCTTTGACATTGTGGATCGTGGAATTCTCTTACAGAGACTAGGGGACTGGGTGGGCATCTCTGGCAGCACTAAACTGGTTCAAGTCCTATTTAGAAGACAGGGAGTACTTTGTTGAAATTGGAAAATGTATATCAGATAAAATGTGGGGTGCCCCAGGGGTCAATCCTGGGACCCCTGCTGTTCAATCTCTACATGCTGCCATTACGCCAGTTAATACGCAGCAATAATGTGTCTTACCACAACTATGCAGATGACACTCAGATCTATGTTTCACTAGCAGCAGGTGAATATGGACCAGTGGATTCACTCTGTGAAAGCATGATTTTTACTTTTTAACCTTGTGTTGATTATTTTGTGTCTTAGCATAAAGGTGAACTTGTTTCTCTGTAGGAATGTGACACAAAACTTATTTTAGGATGTCTCCACTAGAACCAGTCGCTTCGGTCATTGGATACTGGTATTCCTCTTCAGGTTGACAAGAGGTCTAGCAATACATCTTTTTAGTGACTGGAGGCATCTCTTAGTGATGCATTCTACCTCTCTGTAAACAGCTAACCATACATCTCTTTGTGACCTTGTACGGACAGTATGTAAAATTAGTTAAGTCCTTATAAGACCTGCCTTCTATAGATAGTACCTTGAAAAGGCTTTAAGTACTGGAAAACTCCTCTCAAACACAACGCATGTGCCTGCTGTCTGTAACTTCATTCATCTGATCAGATAAACTTCTTTCAACTCTCTACCTGGTCTACAATCTCTTCCTTCACGATTTCACTCTGCCACTGCATCCAACAGATCAGTGTGTGGATGCAAAACAACTTTCTTCTGCTAAACTCAGACAAGACTGAAGTTATTATCTTTAGCCCACAGAAACATAGAGAAAGTGTCAGCAGTCACCTCCAGTCTCTCTCTCTCTCTCTCTAAAACCTTCAAATCAGGCTAGAAATCTAGGGGTAACAATGGACTCAGACTTGAACTTTAACAGCCACATCATATCAATAACATCTGCAGCTTTTTACCACCTAAAAAACATTGCAAAAATCAAAGGTATACTGTCAAAGCCAGACTTAGAGAGACTTATCCACGCATTTGTCTCCAGTAGGTTAGACTACTGTAACGGCCTGCTCACTGGCCTCTCCAAACGAGCTTTAACACAGCTGCAGTACATCCAGAATGCTGCTGCTCGGGTCCTGACTAGAACCAGGTCTCTGCACTGGCTTCCTGTAGCTCAAAGAATAGACTTTAAAGCAGCTCTGCTTGTATATAAGTCTCTCCATGGCCTAGGTCCAAAGTACATCTCCGACATGTTAGTGCCATATGAACCATGTCGCAATTTGAGGACTTCAGGGACCGGCCTCCTGCTGGTGCCCAGAGTCAGGACTAAACATGGGGAATCAGCGTTTAAGTTTTATGCAGCTTAAACCTGGAACAGTCTTCCTGAAGGTTTGAGACAGGCCTCTACTTTGACAATGTTTAAATCCAGGCTCAAAACAGTTCTGTTTAGCTGTGCATATGACTGAAAGGTTTTTATTCTGCACTCTTCTGTTTTAATGTTAATTTTATGATGATTATTTGTGATTATTTATGTTTTGATTTGTGTGATTTTAATGTCTTTCTTATTCTGTAAAGCACTTTGAATTACTTTGTGTACGAATTGTGCTATACAAATAAACTTGCCTTGCCTTGCCTTACAAAAACAGAGCTGGGATAGTCACGTTTGACATGCGGATGATCCTGGCTCCTCTTATCCACGGCAGGTGGCGTTGATTGCGCTGATGGGATGCAGGTGCGTGCGGGAGGAGCCAGGAACTCCGCCCAGCTCCAGACTCCGGCAGGTGAGGCAGGGGGAGAAGCACACAGGGAGACAACACCAGGAGCAGAAATACATGCTTCATGACATTAGCAAACTGAATCGACAATCACTGGCAGAGTCACCCAAGAGAGAGAGAGAGACGCCATTCACCTGTCCGGACTGTGATCCGCGCCGCTACACAGCCCCACGAGGAGCCTATGCAGCTGGGTCGAGTGCACCTGACGGTCGAGTGCACCTGACTGTCGAGGAACGCCTGCGAGGCAGGTAAGTGCTTGTATTGTGGCAAACGGGGACATTTTCTTGCCACCTGCCTGGTTCGGCCCATCAGTAGGACTGGGAGTACTGGTGGGTCAGCACCACAACCCAGGGAAGAAAAATAATACATTTCAACTCAACGTTACTTTGTGCTTTCGCTTTGTTACCGTACCCATCTTAGCCCTCATTGACTCTGGAGCAGAGCAGGATTTCCTGGACCAGCAGTTGGCCGAGCAGTTGGGCGTAAGGCTGGAGCCACTTGAACAGCCCCTCACAGCTCTAGCACACAATGAGGGACTTTTAGCCAAGGTAACGCATGTCACTGAGCCCATCATCTTAGTGTTGTCTGGCAACCACCACGAGACTAGGTGGTTTCACGTCATTTCTGCCCTCCACTACACCGCTCATCTTGGGCCATCCCTGGCTGGTGGCTCACAGCTGGGCTAGGGGAAAGGTGTCAGAGTGGAGTCCCTCTTGTCACGCCAACTGCTTGCAGTCTGCCCTGTCTCGCGCTGGGGTGCCAACACCATTCCTAGTCATCCTCCGGATGAGCTGGATGTCTCCTCTTTACCTGAGGAGTACCATGATCTCCGGGACGTCTTCAGTAACAGTCAGGCGCTTTCACTTTCTCCTCACTGCCCATATGACTGCACCATAGATCTCTTGCCCGGCGCCCCCTTGCCTTCCAGCCATCTCTATAATCTCTCCAAACCAGAATGGGACACTAAGGAACAGTATATTCGGGACTCCCTAGCCGCTGGCAAGTCCTCCTCTCTCGTGGGGTTTTTCTTTGTCGCCAAGAAGGATAAAACACTACGACCATGCATTGATTACAGGGGCCTCAACAACATCACCGTGAAAAATAAATACCCTCTACCGCTCATCGACTCTGCCTTTACGGCACTCCACGGAGCTAGCATCTTCACCAAGCTTGATCTTCAGAACGCACATCACCTGGTGCGCATACGGGAAGAGGATGAATGGAAAACTGCCTTCAAGGACATTTCAAATACCTAGTCATGCCATTTGGATTAACCAATGCTCCAGCAGTCTTCCAGGCTCTTATCAACGACGTGCTTCGAGACCTCCTGAATCGCTTTGTTTTCGTGTACCTTGATGATATTCTGATTTTTCCCCCGCAGGAACACCAGCACCACGTACACCAGGTCCTCCAGCGTCTGCTGGAAAACAAACTCTACGTCAAAGCCGAGAAGTGTGAGTTCCACGCAGATAAGGTCAGTTTCCTGGGGTTCATCGTGGGGTGTAGACAGGTGAGAGCTAATCCCGAAAAAATCAAAGCCATTACTGACTGGCCTAAACCTAATAACAGCCAAACTTAATTCCCCTCAAGCCCGTTCATTTCGCAGGTTCAACTTCATACTCACCTACCACCCGGGGTCCCGTAAAGTCAAACCCATCATACCCCCTACATGTGTGGTCACTGCTGTCCACTGGGAAATTGAAGACCTGGTCCGGGAGGCCCAACACAACCACCCTGATCCAGGTAATGGCCCACCTGGTACTCTCTTTGTTCCAGATCCTGTCCGTTCCAAGGTACTGGAATGGGTCCATTGCTTTCAGTTTGTCTGCCACCTAGGGATCAATCGCAGGTGGCCCACCATTGACAAGGACACCAGGGCCACCGTCTCAGTGTGCCAGCTGTGTGCCAGGGGAAAAGCCTCCCACTCACCATCTTCCAGTCTGCTCGAACTGCTCTCAGTCCTGAAGCGACCGTGATCCCATGTGGCAGTGGACTTTGTGATGAGCGGCGGCTCAACGATGTCTGCTGGCGGGGCAGGGGACTTCAGTACCTAGTGGATTGGGAGGGGTATGGACCTGAAGAGCACTCCTGGGTGCCTAGGGCATGCTTAACCCCGAATTGGACAGAGACTTTCACCACGCCCATCCTGACAAGCCTGGGGGTCCACCTGGAGGTGTCCCTTGGAGGGGGGATACTTTTGCTCCTAACCATATCCCGCTGCCTGGACCTGCTCAGCTCTCCTGCCTCCGACCCTGCTCTTCTCTACCGGTACTGTCCGTCCCATGTCAGACTCTGCTACTCTCACTCTACCTTTGGACCATGGCAAACACCCTGCTCCAGACTCACCGATTGATCTACCGTCTGTACATAAACACTGTGAAACCTTTCCCCGAGTTCTGTCTTTTTGGTCCCTCCTGTCAGACGTTATGACAGTTCCTTACCTGGTATACATTACTTTTATTGTAGTGCATGTTTAAAATGCGATACAGCTCTGTGTCTTGTCCAACCTGGAGTCTCCTGTCTCTGCTCACTTGTGTCACATTCCTAAAGTGAAAGACAGAGGGGAGAAATTATTTCAATGCAAAATATATCAACTATTCTATGCTATGCTCAACTAAAACCAGGGCTAGAACAGGACCAAGCCTAGTACATTAAGGCTAAACTTGAACCAACCCAAAACCAAACAAGCCCAAAATGTATGTAATTAGTGGGCAATTGCATCAATTTCTTCATGTGTATCTGATTTGCAATAAAAACATTATATTCTATTCTGTGAATAAAAGATGTAATACTGATTTAGTGTCACCTAGTTTTGAAGTCTGGAGATCCTCACCAACACTTTTGTTTTTAACAAAATAGATGCAGTTTCCTTTCATCTGGTGTATGTAAGATCAACAAATGCATATTTTACAATAGTCAGGCTGCACAAAGATTCACATTGGCCCGATATTTATTATAGCACTTATGCCTAACAGTAGTTGGCGCTGAGACCTGGCACAAACCTGGTCGACTGGGCTAACTGTCAAGATTATTTTAGCTTTGATTAAAGAATGTCTAAAGAAACGGTGAAAAGTTTCAGCATGTGCACTTATACTCCTGTGTTAGATCACTTTTCTCTGTCTGAATATAGTTAAAACTTGACTTTTGAGTTGCTTCTTGTGTGAGACTTTTAATGAGCTGTCGCGTACTCTGACGAACTGGACACACGTCTGTGGACGGTGCACTCATCAAAAATTATCTTGCACATGCACGTTTCTATCCAACAGCATAAAAAAAAATAGGCTTAATGTTAACCAAGTAAAATTGTTGAGCACGTATTAAGGATACCATTATCTTAAATGTGGCGGGTGTGAGCGGCAGTGCTTTTGTTTTGGAGACAGACACTTTGCAGATGTGGTCTTTTCAGTGAGTTTTGACTGTATGCTCCTTCATCACATCTGTCTCTCACTCCCTGTCAAACCGCACGTAGCCCTCGCTATGATCTGATCAGCCAATTCTCATTACATGCGAATAGTTCCGTTACAGCGTTACTTTTACGCACCGCGGGTCAAGATCTACAGGCAGCACGCCTCGGGAAGGTATCTCGCAACTACATTGTCCACATTAACTAGGCTAAACACTATGCACCCAGCCTCCTCTCTCTCTCCGCGGACAACAGGGAGAGCAGGGTAAGCGACCAAGAAAGGAGGGGGGAGTCAGTCGCGTCTTTCCCTTCGCTCCTCGGACCAGAATGGATGGAAAAGTTTCTTGTTTCAATCAAATTATTGACCGCGCTCTGGCTTGTCTCTCATTTAGTCAGATCATAAAAACATCATGACTGATGCAGTTTTTAAAGCTAATTGAGTTTGTTTTTACAACGGAGTGTAAGAGTCACTTAAATAAAATAAATTATGCGGGTGCTACGAGAATAAAGTCATAGTACTGCGAGAATAAAGTCATAGTACTATGAGAATAAAGTCATAATATTACCAGAATAAAGTCGTAATTTTATGAGAATATAGGCTGCTGTGCGTGAATGAGTGATTAGTGCATTATGAAGAATTTGGCATTTTCTTTCAAATCTGTATGGCTCCTCCGACTAAACAAACTCAAATGCTGGCAGTATCCCTTCAAAGTGCTTATACTGATGATAGTGTGGTGATGGTGGGCTAAAAGACACAGTATTTCATTTTGCGTAAACCCCAGTTGAAAGTATATCTGAACAAAATGCTCCAAATACTCCATAACGCATAACGCACTAGTCACTCATTCACGCACAGCAGCCTATATTCTCATAAAATTACGACTTTATTCTCGTAATATTAAGACTTTATTCTTGTACTATTACGACTTTATTCTTGTACTATTACGACTTTATTCTCGTAATATTATGACTTTTTTCTCGTAGTACTACGACTCATAAGTACTCATAAAATTACAACTTTTTCAGGCTTCGGCTTTATTCTCGTAAAATTATTACTTTATTCTCATAATCTTACGATGTTATTTTCGTAATATTATGACTTTATTCTCGAAATATTATGACTTTATTGATGTAGCACCCGTATAATTTATTTTATTTAAGTGACCTTTATACTTCATTGTATGTTTTGATTAGACACACGATTTTTCAAAAATATCCATACATATCCGACATAGCCTGTTATTTATAATAGCACTAATTGAACTTAAATATGTTGCTGACCATCGGTGCACGTGGCACCAGGACACTCTAGGTCGGAGGTCGATGATCGACCTCCTTGAGCTGTCAACCGATCACCACTTGGTGGTGAGTTGGATCCGCTGGCGGAGGAGGAAGCCGGACAGACCTGGCAGACCCAAGCGTATTGTAAGGGTCTGTTGGGAGCGCCTGGCAGAGCCTTCTGTCAGAGGGGTCTTCAACTCACACCTCCGGGAGAACTTCTCCCTGATCCCGGGGGAGGTTGGAGACATGGACTCCGAGTGGGCCATGTTCTCCACCTCTATTGTCAATGTGGCCGCTCGTAGTTGTGGTCGTAAGGTCTGCGGTGCTTGTCGCGGCGGCGATCCCCGAACCCGGTGGTGAACACCGGAAGTAAGGGATGCCGTCAAGCTGAAGAAGGAGTCCTATCGAGCCTTGTTGGCTCGTGGGACTCCTGAGGCAGCCGATGAGTACAGGCGGACCAAGCGCGCTGCGGCTCGTGTGGTTGCAGAGGCAAAAACTCGGGGTTGGGAGGAGTTCGGGGAGGCCATGGAGGACGACTATCGGCCGGCCTCAAAGAAATTCTGGCAAACTGTCCGACACCTCAGGAGGGGGAAGCAGTGCTTCACCAACACTGTTTACAGTGCGGGTGGAGAGCTGCTGACCTTGACTGGAGATGTTGTCGGGCGGTGGAAGGAATACTTTGAGGATCTCCTCAATCCCCCCGTCATGTCTTCCGAGGAGGAAGTAGAGACTGGGGACCCGGAGGCGGACTCGTCCATCACCCTGGCTGAAGTCACCAAGGTGGTTAGCAAGCTCCTCGGTGGCAAGGCTCCGGGGGTGGACGAGATCCGTCCTGAGTACCTCAAGTCTCTGGATGTTGTGGGACTGTCTTGGCTGACACGTCTCTGCAACATCGCGTGGCAGTCGGGGACAGTACCACTGGAATGGGTGGTCTCTCTGTATAAGAAGGGGGACCGGAGGGTGTGTTCCAATTACAGGGGAATCACACTCCTCAGCCTTCCCGGTAAGGTCTATTCCAGGGTACTGGAGAGGAGAATCCGACCGATAGTCGAACCTCGGATTCAGGAGGAGCAGTGTGGTTTTTGTCCTGGTCGTGGAACACTGGACCAGCTTTATACTCTCCACCGGGTCCTCGAGGGTTCATGGGAGTATGCCCAACCAGTCCACATGTGTTTTGTGGATCTGGAGAAGGCATTCGACCGTGTCCCTTGTGGTGTCCTTTGGGGGGTGTTCCGGGAGTATGGGGTCCGGGGCCCTTTGCTAAGGGCTGTCCGGTCCCTGTATGACCAGAGCAGGAGCTGTGTTCGCATTGCCGGCAGTAAGTCAGACCTGTTCCCGGTGCATGTTGGACTCCGCCAGGGCTGCCCTTTGTCACCGGTTCTGTTCATTATATTTATGGACAGAATTTCTAGGCGCAGCCAGGGGCCGGAGGGGGTCTGGTTCGGGAACCACAGGATTTCATCTCTGCTATTTGCGGATGATGTTGTCCTGATGGCTTCATCGAGTCAGGACCTGCAGCAGGCACTGGGGCGGTTTGTAGCCGAGTGTGAAGCCGCTGGGATGAGAATCAGCTCCTCCAAATCCGAGGCCATGGTTCTCGACCGGAAAAAGGTGGTTTGCCCTCTCCGGGTGGGTGGTGAGTCTCTGCCCCAAGTGGAGGAGTTCAAGTATCTCGGGGTCTTGTTCACGAGTGAGGGAAGGATGGAGCGGGAGATTGACAGGCGGATCGGTGCAGCGTCTGCAGTGATGCGGTCGCTGTATCGGTCCGTTGTGGTGAAGAAGGAGCTGAGCCGGAAGGCGAAGCTCTCGATTTACCGGTCAATCTACGTTCCTACCCTCACCTATGGTCATGAGCTCTGGGTAATGACCGAAAGGACAAGGTCGCGGATACAAGCAGCCGAAATGGGTTTCCTCCGCAGAGTGGCTGGGCGCACCCTTAGGGATAGGGTGAGGAGCTCAGTCACACTGGAGGAGCTCGGAGTAGAGCCGCTGCTCCTACACGTTGAGAGGAACCAGTTGAGGTGGCTCGGGCATCTGCTCAGGATGCCTCCTGGACGCCTCCCTAGGGAGGTGTTCTGGGCATGTCCCACCGGGAGGAGGCCCCAGGGAAGACCCAGGACACGCTGGAGGGACTATGTCTCTCGGCTGGCCTGGGAACGCCTTGGGATCCCACCAGAGGAGCTGGAGGACGTGTCTATGGTGAGGGAAGTTTGGGAGCCCCTGCTTAGACAGCTGCCCCCGCGACCTGGCCCCGGATAAGCAGAAGAAAATGGATGGATGGATGGATGGATGTTGCTGACATTACAATGTTATCTTATTAAATAATGTTAACATTAGGCTTTTGGGGTTCGGGCAAACTTTGTGGTAATGCACTGTTTAAATATCCTTCAGTCCAGTTATATGTTGCAGAAATCCATACTTCATCATCAGTACTAGCAGTAGTAATAGCTGAAACTTAACAAAGCTGAACTTACTGTGTTAGCGCCTCTTGTACAGCCTGCCGGGCAAAGCGCTCCATCTGAATGTAGAAGAATTCTCTGAAGTTACTGAACCACTTGATCATCTGTGAGGTCACACAGCGACTGAACTGCACAGAGCACACAAAGCACACCAAGGCTGAGCAACTCTAACTGTGCATTATCATCACTCATAATGAGTAGGACTTGTCGTGGTAGTAGTTGCAGAAACAAAACGACTATCATTAGTATGGTAGTGATGTATGATATATAGAGTAGAAGTAGTAGTTGAATTGTAGTGTTTGCACTTGCGCAAATGGCAAAAGACTTGTGTTATTATTTGTAGCTGTAGTTAATTTTTATGGCTCTAGTGGTGGTAGTATAGTAATATTCTTAGCTATTGTTACAATTGCTAGGCATGGCAATCATGGAGCAAACACAAAAGCACAACGTTAGATATGTGAATGCATATTAAAAAAAAAAAAAAAACATGGCAAATTTGGCTCAGAGGTTAGAAGGTTTGCTCTCCAACTTATATATAAGCTTTGCTCTTAAGCCCAAAAGTCAATGGTTAAACTCTGCATTTCCAGTATTAATTTTGAAGGTGCATGAGCCACGCTCCCACCAGGGAAGCTGTGGCTGTATGAATTTAGTAAATACACAAATTAGTAACAATGATGTTGAGCAACTGGAAAAGCACCATATTAAACACATCAATATCACTATTTTGTATTTTAGCCTCACTAACCTTAACATCAGGGAAGTAGGTCTTCAGTGTGTTGGAGCTGGGGTAGCGCGTGTAGAAGAACATGAGTTTGGCTTTCTTCAGATGACATGGGGACAACCCCTCCTGAATGTTCACATTGTTAAGGCTAACCTTCACAGTATTGCTAAACAGGCTCTAAAACCAATTTGTCAAGACATTTAAGGCAATGCTTCTCTACAATGTATAAAAGAAAATGTATTGCAGTTTTTTTTCATGTTTTCTTATACAAAAAAAAAACATTCAATGTGTAAAAATGGCCAGACCTGCATCCATTTACCCAACTAATATCTAAAAAATAGATATAGCTAGTTTTAAGAATGATGATGTGTAATATTCTTGGTTCCATATATTTGGCAAATTACAAACAGCAACAGCAATGATGGCCTTCGTCACCATGTGCACGTCATGCACTTACAACCACCTCTTAATCGCAGCTGTGAAAATATTTCATCTGGTATGCAAATAAAAAAATCTTTAAAAATCTTAAAAAATCTACATCTCTAGATGTGGCATGCTATGTCTGAGCTTATTTATGCCAAAAACCAAGGACTAGCTAGGTTTAATACATAGGCAGTAAAAGTGACAACAGAATTTCAATCTAATATGGCCAACTTCCTGTGCATCATAGGGCAAATCTCCAATTCAATTTTAGGCCTGTCTCATGAAGCTCTATCACTGTTCTGAATTTCATGAATCTTTTCCCAGATGTGCATGTTCCCACTCCTGATGGGGTCCAGTTTGTGGTTGCAGTGTTGAATTATTACGCGTCAAGCTTTGTTGTGATGTCCATTTTCTGATTTTTGTTGCCAGGCAACTTGATCCTATACCCTGATGTGAGACTATTCATCAATGTTCAGGTGGTCAAAAGTACACTTTGCGACCTCAAGGTACATGTCACCATGAAAATCTTGCCTCTCATCCCTGCCTACAATGCCCCTCCCTCAACATCAGTGTCTATATGTTACTACTCTTATTTATTTAGTTGTTGTTGTTTTCTTGTCAATATGGCAAGAAAATGCCTGTGCCAAATTTCAATTGTTGATGACAAACAAAATTTTTTCATTCAAATTTTCAAGGGATCACTGTAGAGAAGTTTTATGTCATAGCTATACAAGGGTCATTCAATAAATAAGGTGAATTTTTCGGTATAAGGACTTTTAATACAGTTAAAAGCTTACTTTTTTGTTTGTTTGTTTGTTTGTTTGTTTGTTTGTTTTACTTGTTTTTCACATGGATTTAATTTCTTTTGTAGATTAAAAAAAAAAAACTTTGACAGTTTTGGCGATTAACAAAGATGGCCAACCAAGAAGCATGCTCCAGGATTGAACAGCGGTCAGTTATCAAGTTTTTGGTTGCTGAAGGGTGCAAACCCATATTCATAGGAGAATGTCAACTGTGTATGGTGCTACATGTTTCAGCCAAAAAAAATGTCTACAAGTGGGCTAAATTGTTTAAAGAAGGACGGAGCAGTGTTGAGGATGAAGGCAGGCCTGGGAGGCCTACAGAAGTGAGGTCTCCTGAGGAGATCGAACCATACACAGTTGACATTCTCCTATGAATTTCAACAGGTTTGCACCTTCAGCAACAAAAAACTTGATAACTGACCGCTGTTCAACCTGGAGCATGCTTCTTGGTTGGCCATCTTTGTTAATCGCCAAAACTCTCAAAGTTTTGTTGTTGTTTTTTTCCCAAAAGAAATTAAATCCATGTGAAAAACAAGTAAAACTAACAAACAAAAAAAATGTAAGCTTCTAACTGTATTAAAAGTCCTTATACCGAAAAATTGACCTTATTTATTGAATGACCCTCATATATATATATATATATATATATATATATATATATATATATATATATATATATATATATATATATATATATATATATATATATATATATGCATTGTTGCATTCAGATTTTTCCCTAAGACTTAGTGCTCACTGAACTCTATTTATGATACCTCCCATGATACCTTACACTAATGCGAGGCAGACAAGTTGCTGACTCTCCCTTCTTGTGCTCAGGCTCTAATAATAATAATAATAATAATTAAAACTGCAAGCAGTGATAAAGGCCCTCGCCACCCCTTGCGACCGCGGGGTACACGCCACCACGGAGATTCTGCCTTTCGTTCCCGCTTACATCGCTCCTCCCCCCAAAATCAGCAACTGAGTAATACTACTGCATTACTATTTGCAAGTTTCTTGAATGAAAATCCAAGGCGCAAAAAATCCAAATGTGAGAGGTAAAATTTTGGAAAAATGGGGTTCCGCCCACAATGGCCGACTTCCTGTAGGGTTTAGGGTGGGGTCATAATATAATAATAATAATAATACTACTTGTCTTGACATGTTCTATGTTTGTACGAAATTTAATTTGTATAAGATGAAAAGGGTCTCTCATTGCCGTAATGTATTTCAAATTTTGAGGTGGCGCTATTGAGTCATTTTGATACGTTAATTTTTTTCCACATAAAAATACAATTTGTTTTGCCAATCTTGAATTTTAGGCCATAGTTTGATGAGTGTAGAGCATCTATTTAGTCTACAACAAAGTCCAGTACTCTGAACCCCATTCATTTCAATGACACATTTATTATGTTACCACGGTAACATAGTTGAAAATAGAGGTATGTTCTCTTTGGCTGTTTTTTTCCGTATGATGAGAGGAATATGTGTACCAAATTTCAATGGTCTATGACAAAGTAATAATTTTCATCCCAGTTGTCCAAAACCCATGTATTTCAATGAGAAATGTCAGACGTTGCCATGGCAACACCTTTGAAAATAGAGGTATGGTGTTATCTTTTTTGTTCAGTTTAGCAATAGGGATATCCATGCCAAATTTCAAATGTTTATGTCAAAGTAATTCTTTTGGTCCAATTCAAACTTTCAAGGGGGCGCAATATAATGTCTGACCTGTGTAAATTTTATATCTATGCGTTCAGATCAACATTTTAGAAAAAAAGTATATTCCTGCCGGGACATAGGACACTAACTGTGTGAGTTACATGCATTTAAAAACTTTACAAAATGGCTTTTTTCTTTACAGGCTGGCCACACCCACATTTTATAACTTAGAAAATTCCAAAAGAGTTGCTTATAATCCCACATGGGTGTAGTTCATTTTGACCAATTTTCATGTTTCTCGAATGAAAATTTGAGGCGTAAAAAATTCAAATGTGAGAGGTTAAATTTTGGAAAAATGGGGTTCCGCCCACAATGGCCGACTTCCTGTAGGGTTTAGGGTGGGGTCATAATATAATTTTTTTCTTGTCTTGACATGTTCTATGTTTGTACCAAATTTCATTTGTCTACGATGAAAAAGGTCTCTCATTGCCGTAATGTATTTCAAATTTTGAGGTGGCGCTAATGAGCCATTTTGATACGTTAATTTTTTTCCACATGAAAATACAACTTGTTTTGCCAATCATGAATTTTAGGCCATAGTTTGATGAGTGTAGAGCATCTATTTAGTCTACAACAAAGTGCAGTACTCTGAACCCCATTCATTTCAATGACACATTTATTATGTTACCGCGGTAACATAGTTGAAAATAGAAGTATGTTCTCATTGGCTTTTTTGTTCAGTATGTTGAGAGGAATATGTGTACCAAATTTCAATGGTCTATGACAAAGTAATAATTTTTCATCCCAGTTATCCAAAACCCATGTATTTCAATGAGAAATGTCAGACGTTTTTTCCGAGTCGGGCTCCCATTGGCCCCATGAAAATCAAAGTTTGAGGTGGCGCTACCGAGTTGTCTTTCGATATTTTTTCTAGGGGTCTTTTGTGATAATTAGAGCTCGTCGAGTTCTAATTTTTGACACCACTCACTGCCATGTCGGGGCGTGTTTACCACTAGATTTTTGCCATTTTCCAGGTTTCGGACGCGGTTTTAATGAGTCCCTCACCGGGACGGAGTCCCAGGCTCGGGCCTGATAATGGAAATTTTTTTTCCACCCATTATTTTTCTCCTAAACCATAACAGCTGCAGTCATGTGACTATCTCACATTGTGCCCCATCATAAATAAGGCCCCTGTGATTTTTTTCACACGTCCACGTCAAAGCGTTTGTCTTCAACAAATTTTTGAAAATGAAATTTGAAGAGGGCGCTAGAGAGCCATTTTGTGAGAGAGTGCCTTGATTTGCATATCATTGCGTTCAGCTCACAAATGTGCATAAACGCTGTATTAGCGTTTTCCCAACAAAAAATGTGTGAAAGAGAAATTTTTTTTTTTATTATTCATAAATTTGCGATTTTGTTGAAAATTCACCCTGACCACACCCAAAGTCATAATAAAAATGTAACTGATGTGTTTAATCACACATGGGTTTAGTGGGATTTGGCCAAATTTGACGTGTTTCTGATGAAAACTGTGCGAGAAAATGTGCTCAATGCGAGGGTGTGCACTTTTATCGTTCACGGGTTTGATCCAATATGGTTGACTTCCTGTACATGGTAGGGCGGGGCCATAATATCATTTTTGTCATGTCCCGACATGTACTATTTTTTATGTGAGTTTCAGATTTTTACGTTGACTTTTTTCCGAGTCGGGCTCCCATTGGCCCCATGAAAATCAAAGTTTGAGGTGGCGCTAGCGAGTCGTCTTTCGTTATTTTTTCTCTGGGTCTTTTGTGACAATTAGAGCTCGTCGAGTTCTAATTTTTGACACCACTCACTGCCATGTCGGGGCGTGTTTACTACTTGATTTTTGCCATTTTCCATGCTCCGGACGCGGTTTTAATGAGTCCCTCGCCGGGACGGAGTCCCAGGCTCGGACCTAATAATAATAATAATGGAAATTTTTTTCCACCCATTATTTTTCTCCTAAACCATAACAGCTACAGTCATGTGACTTTCTCACATTGTGCCCCATCACAAATAAGGCCCCTGTGATTTTTTTTCACATGTCCACGTCAAAGCGTTTGTCTTCTACGAATATTTGAAAATGAAAATTGAAGAGGGTGCTAGAGAGCCATTTTGTGAGAGAGTGCCTTGATTTGCATATCATTGCGTTCAGCTCACAAATGTGCATAAACGCTGTATTAGCGTTTTCCCAACAAAAAATGTGTGAAAGAGAAATATTTTTTTAAAATATTCATAAATGTGCGATTTTGTTGAAAATTCACCCTGACCACACCCAAAGTCATAATCAAAATGTAATTGATAATCTTTAATCACACATGGGTTTAGTGGGATTTGGCTAAATTTGATGTGTTTTTGATGAAAACTGTGCGAGAAAATGTCCTGAATGTGAGGGTGTGCACTTTTGTCGTTCCCGGGTTTGATCCAATATGGCCGGCGTCCTGTACATTTTAGGGCGGGGCCATAATATCATTTTTGTCATGTCCTGACATGTACTATTTTTTTATGTGAGTTTCGGATTTTTACGTCGACTTTTTTCCGAGTCGGGCTCCCATTGGCCCCATGAAAATCAAAGTTTGAGGTGGTGCTAGCGAGTCGTCTTTCGTTATTTTTTCTCGGGGTCTTTTGTGACAATTAGAGCTCCTGGAGTTCTAATTTTTGACACCAGTCACTGCCATGTCGGGGCTTGTTTACTACTTGATTTTTGCCATTTTCCACGCTCCGGACGCGGTTTTAATGAGTCCCTCGCCGGGACGGAGTCCCAGGCTCGGGCCTAATAATGGAAACGCATTTTCCACCCATTATTTTTCTCCTAAACCATAACAGCTACAGTCATGTGACTTTTTCACATTGTGCCCCATCACAAATAAGGCCCCTGTGAATTTTTTCACACGTCCACGACAAATCGCTTGTCTTCTACGAATTTTTGAAAATGAAATTTGAAGAGGGCGCTAGAGAGCCATTTTGTGAGAGAGTGCCTTGATTTGCATACCATTGCGTTCAGCTCACAAATGTGCATAAACGCTGTATTAGCCTTTTCCCAACAAAAAATGTGTGAGAGAGAAATATTTTTTTGAAATTTTGCAAAAATTATGATTTTGTTGAAAATTCACCCTGACCACACCCAAAGTCATAATCAAAATGTAAGTGATAATCTTTAATCACACATGGGTTTAGTGGGATTTGGCCAAATTTGACGTGTTTCTGATGAAAATTGTGCGAGAAAATGTCCTGAACGCGAGGGTGTGCACTTTTGTCGTTCCCGGGTTTGATCCAATATGGTCGACTTCCTGTACATTTTAGGGCAGGGCCATAATATCATTTTTGTCATGTCCCGACATATCCTATTTTTTGATGTGAGTTTCGGATTTTTATGTCCACTTTTTTCCGAGTCGGGCTCCCATTGGCCCCATGAAAATCAAAGTTTGAGGTGGCGCTACCGAGTCGTCTTTCGTTATTTTTTCTCTGGGTCTTTTGTGACAATTAGAGCTCATCGAGTTCTAATTTTTGACACCACTCACTGCCATGTCGGGGCGTGTTTACTACTTGATTTTTTCCATTTTCCATGCTCCGGACGCGGTTTTAATGAGTCCCTCGCCGGGACGGAGTCCCAGGCTCGGGCCTAATAATAGTTGCCGATAGAGGTATGTTGTCATTGGCTTTTTTGTTCAGTATGATGAGCCAATCTTGAATTTTAGGCCATTGTTTGGTGAGTGTAGTGCATCTATTTAGTCTACAACAAAGTCCAATACTCTGAACCCCATTCATTTCAATGACACGTTTATTATGTTACCACGGTAACATAGTTGAAAATAGAGGTATGTTCTTATTGGCTTTTTTGTTCAGTATGTTAAGAGGAATATGTGTACCAAATTTCAATGGTCTATGACAAAGTAATAATTTTTCATCCCAGTTATCCAAAACCCATGTATTTCATTGAGAAATGTCAGACGTTGCCATGGCAACACCTTTGAAAATAGAGGTATGGTGTCATTGACTTTTTTGTTCAGTATAGCAATATGGCTGTCCATGCCAAATTTCAAATGTTTATGTCAATGTAATTTTTTTGGTCCAATTCAAACGTTCAAGGGGGCGCTGTGGAGCAATTTATTGTCTGACCTGTGTAAATTGTATATCTATGTGTTCAGATCAGCAGTTTGAATAAAAAAGTATATTCATGCCGGAACGTAGGACACTAACTGTGTGAGTTACATGCAATTAAACACTTTACAAAACGGCTTTTTTATTTGTAGGCTGGCCACACCCACATTTTATAACTTAGAAAATTCCAAAAGAGTTGCTTATAATCCCACATGCGTGTAGTTCATTTTGACCAATTTTCATGTTTCTCAAATGAAAATTCGAGGCGTAAAAAAATCAAATGTGAGAGGTAAAATTTGGGAAAAATGGGGTTCCGCCCAAAATGGCCGACTTCCTGTAGGGTTTAGGGTGGGGTCATAATATAATTTTTTACTTGTCTTGACATGTTCTATGTTTGTACCAAATTTCATTTGTCTACGATGAAAAAGGTCTCTCATTGCCGCAATGTATTTCAAATTTTGAGGTGGCGCTATTGAGTCATTTTGAAACATTAATTTTTTTGAACATCAAAATAATAAATTTTTCACCAACCTTGAATTTTAGGTCCAATAAAATTGACTTTTCGTTAACGTTCAGGGGGTCAAAAGTGACTTCAATCCGGCCACCAAAATAATAAAGAATAAAAATAATAATAATAATTAAAACTGCAAGCAGTGATAAAGGCCCTCGCCACCCCTTGCGACCGCGGGGTACACGCCACCGCGGAGATCCTGCCTTTCGTTCCCCATTACATCGCGCCTCCCCCCAAAATCAGCGACTGAGTAATACTACTCCATTCATTCGAATGGGACCATTTATCACATTGTCACGCCTGAACGGTTGGAAATAGAAGTTTGTCTTCATTGGCTTTTTTGTTCAGTATGATGAGAGGAATATGTGTACCAAATTTCAATGGTCTCTGACAGAGTAAATATTTTTTATCCTTCCATCCATCCATTTTCTTCCGCTTATCCGGGGCCGGGTCGCGGGGGCAGCAGTCTAAGCAGGGACTCCCAGACTTCCCTCACCCCTGGGTCTTCCCCGGGGCCTCCTCCCGGTGGGACATGCCCAGAACACCTCCCTAGGGAGGCGTCCAGGAGGCATCCTGAGCAGATGCCCGAGCCACCTCAGCTGGTTCCTCTCAACGTGTAGGAGCAGCGGCTCTACTCCGAGCTCCTCCCGTGTGACCAAGCTCCTCACCCTATCCCTAAGGGTGCGCCCGGCCACTCTGCGGAGGAAGCCCATTTCAGCCGCTTGTATCCGCGATCTTGTCCTTTCGGTCATTGCCCAAAGCTCATGACCATAGGTGAGGGTAGGAACGTAGATTGACCGGTAAATCGAGAGTTTCGCCTTCCGGCTCAGCTCCTTCTTTACCACAACGGACCGATACAGCGACCGCATCACTGCAGACGCTGCACCGATCCGCCTGTCAATCTCCCGCTCCATCCTTCCCTCACTCGTGAACAAGACCCCGAGATACTTGAACTCCTCCACTTGGGGCAGAGACTCACCACCCACCCGGAGAGAGCAAACCACCTTTTTCCGGTCGAGAACCATGGCCTCGGATTTGGAGGAGCTGATTCTCATCCCAGCCGCTTCACACTCGGCTGCAAACCGCCCCAGTGCCTGCTGCAGGTCCTGGCTCGAAGAAGCCATCAGGACAACATCATTGATGCAGACAGCAGAGATGAAATCCTGTGGTTCCCAAACCAGGCCCCCTCCAGCCCCTGGCTGCGCCTAGAAATTCTGTCCATAAATATAATGAACAGAACCGGTGACAAAGGGCAGCCCTGGCGGAGTCCAACATGCACTGGGAACAGGTCTGACTTACTGCCGGCAATGCGAACACAGCTCCTGCTCCGGTCATACAGGGACCGGACAGCCCTTAGCAAAGAGCCCCGGACCCCATACTCCCAGAGCACCCCCCAAAGGACACCACGAGGGACACGGTCGAATGCCTTCTCCAGATCCACAAAACACATGTGGACTGGTTGGGCATACTCCCATGAGCCCTCGAGGACCCGATGGAGAGTATAGAGCTGGTCCAGTGTTCCACGACCAGGACGAAAACCACACTGCTCCTCCTGAATCCGAGGTTCGACTATCGGTCGGATTCTCCTCTCCAGTACCCTGGAATAGACCTTACCGGGAAGGCTGAGGAGTGTGATTCCCCTGTAATTGGAACACACCCTCCGGTCCCCCTTCTTATACAGAGGGACCACCACCCCGGTCTGCCATTCCACAGGTACCGTCCCCGACCGCCACGCGATGTTGCAGAGACGTGTCAGCCAAGACAGTCCCACAACATCCAGAGACTTGAGGTACTCAGGACGGATCTCGTCCACCCCCGGAGCCTTGCCACCGAGGAGCTTGCCAACCACCTCAGTGACTTCAGCCAGGGTGATGGACGAGCCCCTCTGGGTCCCCAGTTTCTGCTTCCTCCTCGGAAGACGTGACAGTGGGATTGAGGAGATCCTCAAAGTATTCCTTCCACCGCCCGACAACATCCCCAGTCGAAGTCAGCAGCTCTCCACCCGCACTGTAAACAGTGTTGGTGAAGCACTGCTTTCCCCTCCTGAGGCGTCGGACGGTTTGCCAGAATCTCTTTGAGGCCGTCCGATAGTCCTCCTTCATGGCCTCCCCGAACTCCTCCCAACCCCGAGTTTTTGCCTCTGTGACTGCCCGAGCCGCGGCACGCTTGGCCCGCCGGTACTCATCAGCTGCCTCAGGAGTCCCACGAGCCAACAAGGCTCGATGGGACTCCTTCTTCAGCTTGACGGCATCCCTTACTTCCGGTGTCCACCACCGGGTTCGGGGATTGCCGCCGCGACAAGCACCACAGACCTTACGACCACAGCTACGAGCAGCCGCATCGACAATAGAGGTGGAGAACATGGCCCACTCGGAGTCCATGTCTCCAACCTCCCCCGGGATCAGGGAGAAGCTCTCCCGTAGGTGGGAGTTGAAGACCCCCCTGACAGAGGGCTCCGCCAGACGTTCCCAGCAGACCCTCACAATGCGCTTGGGCCTGCCAGGTCTGTCCGGCTTCCTCCTCCGCCAGCGGATCCAACTCACCACCAGGTGGTGATCAGTTGACAGCTCATCCCCTCTCTTCACCCGAGTGTCCAAGACACGTGGTCGGAGGTCAGATGACACGACAACAAAGTCGATCATCGACCTCCGACCTAGAGTGTCCTGGTGCCATGTGCACCAATGGACACCCTTGTGCTCGAACATGGTGTTTGTTATGGACAAGCTGTGACTAGCACAGAAGTCCAATAACAAAACACCGCTCGGGTTCAGATCGGGGAGGCCGTTCCTCCCAATCACGCCCCTCCAAGTGTCACTGTCGTTACCCACATGGGTGTTGAAGTCCCCCAGGAGAACAACGGAGTCCCCGGTTGGTGCACTGTCTAGTACCCCTCCCAGGGACTCCAAGAAGGCCGGGTACTCTGCACTGCTGTTTGGCCCGTAGGCCGACACAACAGTGAGAGACCTGTCCCCGACCCGAAGGCGCAGGGACGCGACCCTCTCGTTCACCGGAGTGAACCCCAACACGCAGCGGCTGAGCTGTGGGGCAATGAGCAAGCCCACACCAGCTCGCCGCCGCTCCCTGCGGGCAACGCCAGAGAAATGGAGAGTCCAACCCCTCTCAAGAAGTTGGGTTCCAGAGCCCAAGCTGTGCGTGGAGGTGAGGCCGACTATATCTAGCCGGTAACGCTCAACCTCCCGCACAAGCTCAGGCTCCTTCCCCCCCAGCGAGGTGACATTCCATGTCCCCAGAGCTAGTCTCCATGTCCTGCCGCCCGGATCTCTCCGCACCCGCCCCTCATGGCTCCTCCCGCAGGTGGTGGGTCCATGGGAGGACGGCCCCACGTCGTTTCTTCGGGCTGGGCCCGACCGGGCCCCGTGGGGAAAGGCCCTGCCACCAGGCGCTCGCTGCCGAGCACCCACCCCAGGCCTGGCTTCAGGGTGGGGCCCCGGTAACGCCAGTCCGGGCGACGTAACTGGCCTCGTTGTTTCTCTATTCATGATGGGCTTCTGAACCGCTCTTAGTCAGACCCGTCTCCGAGGACCTGTTTGCCATGGGTGACCCTACCAGGGGCATGAAGCCCCCGACAACATAGCTCCCAGGATCATTCGGGTGCTCAAACCCCTCCACCATGTATTTCAATGAGAAATGTCAGACGTTGCCATGGTAACACCTTTAAAAATAGAGGTATGGTGTCATTGACTTTTTTGTTCAGTATTGGAATGGGGATATCAATGCCAAAATTCAAATGTTTGTGACAAAGTACATTTTTTTAACGTACCATTTAAAATTTCAAGGGGGCGCTGTGGAGCACTGTAATATTTGACATATGTGAATTGCATATCTATGCACTCAGATTAAGATTTTGAACAAAACCTATATTAATGCCGGGAATTAGGACACTGCATGTTTTAGTTACGGGCCATTTAATATTTCAAAAAACTTCTTTTTTCTTTGCAGGCTGGCCACACCCACATTTTATAAATTAGAAAATTCCAAAAGAGTTCCCTATAATCCCACTTGGGTCTAGTAAATTGTGACCATTTTGCAAGTTTCTTGAATGAAAATCCACGGCATAAAAAATCAAATGTGAGAGGTAAAATTTTGAAAAAATGGGGTTCCGCCCACAATGGCCGACTTCTTGTAGGGTTTAGGGAGGGGTCATAATATAATTTTTTACTTGTCTTGACATGTTCTATGTTTGTCCCAAATTTCATTTGTCTACGATGAAAAAGGTCTCTCATTGCCACATTTTTTTAGGTGGCGCTACCACGGTAACATAGTTGAAAATAGAGGTATGTTCTTCTTGGCTTTTTTGTTCCGTATGATGAGAGGAATATGTGTACCAAATTTCAATGGTCTATGACAAAGTAATAATTTTTCATCCCAGTTATCCAAAACCCATGTATTTCAAAGAGAAATGTCAGACGTTGCCATGGCAATACCTTTGAAAATAGAGGTATAGTGTCATTGACTTTTTTGTTCAGTATAGCAATAGGGATGTCCTTGCCAAATTTCAAATGTTTATGTCAAAGTAATTTTTTTGGTCCAATTCAAAAGTTCAAGGGGGCGCTGTGGAGCAATTTATTGTCTGACCTGTGTAAATTGTATATCTATGTGTTCAGATCAACAGTTTGAATAAAAAAGTATATTAATGCCGGAATGTAGGACACTAACTGTGTGAGTTACATGCAATTAAAAACTTTACAAAATGGCTTTTTTTTCTGCAGGCTGGCCACACCCACATTTTATTACTTAGAAAATTTCAAAAGAGTTGCTTATAATCCCACATGGGTGTAGTTCATTTTGACCAATTTTCGTGTGTCTCGAATGAAAATTCGAGGCGTAAAAAATTCAAATGTGAGAGGTAAAATTTTGGAAAAATGGGGTTCCGCCCATAATGGCCGACTTCCTGTAGGATTTAGGGGGGGGTCATATTAAAATTTTTTACTTGTCTTGACATGTACTATGTTTGTACCAAATTTCATTTGTCTACGATGAAAAAGGTCTCTCATTGCCGCAATGTATTTCAAATTTTGAGGTGGCGCTATTGAGTCATTTTGAAACATTAATTTTTTTGAACATCAAAATAATAAATTTTTCACCAACCTTGAATTTTGGGTCCAATAAAATTGACTTTTCGTTAACGTTCAGGGGGTCAAAAGTGACTTCAATCCGGCCACCAAAATAATAAAGAATAAAAATAATAATAATTAAAACTGCAAGCAGTGATAAAGGCCCTCGCCACCCCTTGCGACCGCCGGGTACACGCCACCGCGGAGATCCTGCCTTTCGTTCCTGCTTACATCGCCCCTCCCCCCAAAATCAGCGACTGAGTAATACTACCCCATTCATTCCAATGAGAGCATTTATGACATTGTCACGCCTGAACGGTTGAAATAGAGGTATGTCTTCATTGGCTTTTTTATTCAGTATTATGAGAGGAATATGTGTACCAAATTTGAATGGTCTATGACACAGTAAATATTTTTCATCCCAGTTAACCAAAACCCATGTATTTCAATGAGAAATGTCAGACATTGCCATGGCAACACTTTTGAAATTAGAGGTATGTTCTTATTGACTTTTTTGTTCAGGTTGCCAAGCCAAATGTCCATGCCCAATTTCAAATGTTTACGTCAAATTAATTTTTTTGGACCGATTCAAAAGTTCAAGGGGGCGCTGTGGAGTAAAAAAAATTGTGACATATGTAAATTGTATATCATTTCGTGTAGATCAAGATTTTAAACAAAGTGTATATGCCGGGAAATAGGACACTGCATGTGTGAGTTATGCTCACTTTAACACTTCAAAATATTGCTTTTTTTTTTGCAGGCTGGCCACACCCACATTTTATGTTGTAGAAAAATCCAAGACAGTTCCTTATAATCCCACATGGGTCTAGTTCATTTTGACCAATTTGCAAATTTTTTGAATGAAAATCTGAGGCGCAAAAAATCCAAATGTGAGAGGTAAAATTTTGAAAAAATGGGGTTCCGCCCACAATGGCCGACTTCCTGTAGGGTTTAGGGTGGGGTCATAATATAATTTTTTACTTGTCTTGACATGTTCTATGTTTGTACCAAATTTCATTTGTCTACGATGAAAAAGGTCTGTCATTGCCGTAATGTATTTCAAATTTTGAGGTGGCGCTATTGAGTCATTTTGATACGTTAATTTTTTTGAACATCAAAATAGAAAATTTTTTGCCGATTCGTCGAGTTCTAATTTTTGACACCACTCACTGCCATGTCGGGGCGTGTTTACTACTTGATTTTTGCCATTTTCCAGGCTCCGGACGCGGTTTTAATGAGTCCCTCGCCGGGACGGAGTCCCAGGCTCGGGCCTAATTAAAACTTTTGGATACGTTAATTTTTGTGAACATCAAAATACAACATTTTTTGCCAATCTTGAATTTTAGGCCATATTTTGATGAGTGTAGAGCATCTATTTAGTCTACAACAAGGTCCAGTACTCTGAACCCCATTCATTTCAATGACACATTTATTATGTTACCACGGCAACATAGTTTAAAATAGAGGTATGTTCTCATTGGCTTTTTTGTTCCGTATAATATGAGGAATATGTGTACCAAATTTCAATGGTCTACGACAAAGTAATAATTTTTCATCCCAGTTGTCCAAAACCCATGTATTTCAATGAGAAATGCCAGATGTTGCCATGGCAACACCTTTGAAAATAGAGGTATATTCTCATTGACTTTTTTGTTCAGTATAGCAATAGGGATGTCCATGCCAAATTTCAAATGTTTATGTCAAAGTAATTTTTTTGGTCCAATTCAAAAGTTCAAGGGGGCGCTGTGGAGCAATTTATTGTCTGACCTGTGTATATTGTATATCTATGTGTTCAGATCAACAGTTTGAATAAAAAAGTATATTCATGCCGGAATGTAGGACACTAACTGTGTGAGTTACATGCAATTAAAAACTTTACAAAATGGCTTTTTTCTCTGCAGGCTGGCCACACCCACATTTTATTACTTAGAAAATTTCAAAAGAATTGCTTATAATCCCACATGCGTGTAGTTCATTTTGACCAATTTTCGTGTGTCTCGAATGAAAATTCGAGGCGTAAAAAATTCAAATGTGAGAGGTAATATTTTGGAAAAATGGGGTTCCGCCCATAATGGCCGACTTCCTGTAGGGTTTAGGGTGGGGTCATAATATAATTTTGTACTTGTCTTGACATGTTCTATGTTTGTACCAAATTTCATTTGTCTACGATGAAAAAGGTCTCTCATTGCCGCAATGTATTTCAAATTTTGAGGTGGCGCTATTGAGTCATTTTGAAACATTAATTTTTTTGAACATCAAAATAATAAATTTTTCACCAACCTTGAATTTTGGGTCCAATAAAATTGACTTTTCGTTAACGTTCAGGGGGTCAAAAGTGACTTCAATCCGGCCACCAAAATAATAAAGAATAAAAATAATAATAATTAAAACTGCAAGCAGTGATGAAGGCCCTCGCCACCCCTTGCGACCGCGGGGTACACGCCACCGCGGAGATCCTGCCTTTCGTTCCCGCTTACATCGCTGCTCCCCCCAAAATCAGCGACTGAATAATACTACTGCATTCATTCCAAAGAGACCATTTATGACATTGTCACGCCCACACGGTTGGAAATAGAGGTATGTCTTCATTGGCTTTTTTGTTCAGTATGATGAGAGGAATATGTGTACCAAATTTCAATGGTCTATGACACAGTTTTTAATCCTATTTAACCAAAACCCATGTATTTCAATGAGAAATGTCAGACGTTGCCATGGCAACACCTTTAAAAATAGAGGTATGGTGTAATTGAATTTTTTGTTCAGTATAGCAATAGGGATGTCCATGCCAAATTTCAAATGTTTGTGACAAAGTAATTTTTTTTTACGTACCATTAAAAATTTCAAGGGGGCGCTGTGGAGCAATGTAAAAATTGACATATGTGAATTGCATATCTATGCACTCAGATTAAGATTTTGAACAAAACGTATATTAATGCCGGGAATTAGGACACTGCATGTTTTAGTTACGGGCCATTTAATACTTCAAAAAACGTCTTTTTTCTTTGCAGGCTGGCCACTCCCACATTTTATAAATTAGAAAAATCCAAAAGAGTTCCCTATAATCCCACTTGGGTCTAGTAAATTGTGACCATTTTGCAAGTTTCTTGAATGAAAATCCACGGCATAAAAAATCCAAATGTTAGAGGTAAAATTTTTGAAAAATGGGGTTCCGCCCACAATGGCCGACTTCCTGTAGGGTTTAGGGTGGGGTCATAATATAATTTTTTACTTGTCTTGACATGTTCTATGTTTGTACCAAATTTCATTTGTCTACGATGAAAAAGGTCTCTCATTGCCATAATGTATTTCAAATTTTGAGGTGGCGCTATTGAGTCATTTTGATACGTTAATTTTTTTGCACGTCAAAATACAAAATTTTTTGCCAACTTTGAATTTTAAGCCATAGTTTGGTGAGTGTAGAGCATCTATTTAGTCTACAACAAAGTCCAATACTCTGAACCCCATTCATTTCAATGACACATTTATGATGTTACCACGGCAACATAGTTGCAGACAGAGGTATGTTCTCATTGGATTTTTTGTTCCGTATGATGAGAGGAATATGTGTACCAAATTTCAATGGTCTATGACAAAGTAATCATTTTTCATCCCAGTTATCCAAAACCCATGTATTTCAATGAGAAATGTCAGACGTTGCCATGGCAACACCTTTGAAAATAGAGGTATAGTGTCTTTGACTTTTTGTTCAGTATAGCAATAGGGATGTCCATGCCAAATTTCAAATGTTTATGTCAAAGCAATTTTTTTGGTCCAATTCAAAAGTTCAAGGGGGCACTGTGGAGCAATTTATTGTCTGACCTGTGTAAATTGTATATCTATGTGTTCAGAACAACAGTTTGAATAAAAAAGTATATTCATGCCGGAACGTAGGACACTAACTGTGTGAGTTACACGCATTTAAAACTTTTAAAAAACGTCTTTTTTCTTTGCAGGATGGCCACACCCACATTTTATAACTTAGAAAATTCCAAAAGAGTTGCTTATAATCCCACATGGGTCTAGTTCATTTTGACAAATTTACATGTTTCTTGAATGAAAATCCATGGCGTAAAAAATTCAAATGTGAGAGGTAAAATTTTGAAAAAATGTGTTTCCGTCCACAATGGCCGACTTCCTGTAGGGTTTAGGGTGGGGTCATAATATAATTTTTTACTTGTCTTGACGTGTTCTATGTTTGTACCAAATTTCATTTGTCTACGATGAAAAAGGTCTCTCATTGCCGCAATGTATTTCAAATTTTGAGGTGGCGCTATTGAGTCATTTTGAAACATTAATTTTTTTAAACATCAAAATAATAAATTTTTCACCAACCTTGAATTTTGGGTCCAATAAAATTGACTTTTCGTTAACGTTCAGGGGGTCAAAAGTGACTTCAATCCGGCCACCAAAATAATAAAGAATAATAAAGAATAAAAATAATAATAATTAAAACTGCAAGCAGTGATAAAGGCCCTCGCCACCCCTTGCGACCGCGGGGTACACGCCACCGCGGAGATCCTGCCTTTCGTTCTCGCTTACATCGCCCCTCCCCCCAAAATCAGCGTCTCAGTAATACTACTCCATTCATTCCAATGAGACCATTTATGACATTGTCACGCCTGAACGGTTGGAAATAGGGGTATGTCTTCATTGGTTTTTTTGTTCAGTATGATGAGAGGAATATGTGTACCAAATTTCAATGGTCTATGACAAAGTAATTATTTTTCATCCCAGTTGACCAAAACCCATGTATTTGAATGAGAAATGTCAGACGTTGCCATGGCAACACCTTTGAAAATAGAGATATGGTTTCTTTGACTTTTTTGTTCAGTATGGCAATAGCAAAGTCCATGGCAAATTTCAAATGTTTGTGACAAAGTAATTTTTTTACGTGCCATTTAAAATTTCAAGGGGGCGCTGTGGAGCTATGTAATATTTGACATGTGAATTGCATATCTATGCACTCAGATGAATATTTTGAACAAAACGTATATTAATGCCGGGAATTAGGACACTGCATGTTTGAGTTACGGGCCATTTAAAACTTCAAAAAACAGACTTTTTCTTTGCAGGCTGGCCACACCCATATTTTATAATTTAGGAAAATCCAAAAGAGTTCCCTATAATCCCACATGGGTTTAGTTTATTTTTACCAATTTGTAAGTTTCTTGAAAGAAAATCCAAGGCACCAAAAATACAAATGTGAGAGGTAAAATTTGGGAAAAATGGGGTTCCGCCCACAATGGCCGACTTCCTGTAGGGTTTAGGGTGGGGCCATAATATAATTTTTTACTTGTCTTGATATGTTCTATGTCTGTACCAAATTTCATTTGTCTACGATGAAAAAGGTCTCTCATTGCCGCAATGTATTTCAAATTTTGAGGTGGCGCTATTGAGTCATTTTGTTACGTTAATTTTTTTGCGACAAGAAAATACAAAATTTTTTGCTAATCTTGAATTTTAGGCCATAGTTTGATGAGTGTAGAGCATCTATTTAGTCTACAACAAAGTCCAGTACTCTGAACCCCATTCATTTCAATGACACATTTATTTTGTTACCACGGTAACATAGTTGAACATAGAGGTATGTTGTCTTTGGCTTTTTTGTTCAGTTTACCAAGCCAAATGTTCATGTCGAATTTCAAATGTTTACGTCAAAGTAATTTTTTATGTACAATTCAAAATGCAAAATGTCAAGGGGGCGCTGTGGAGCAATATCATGTCTGACCGATGTAAATTGTATATGTATGTGTTCAGATCCACATTTTGAAAAAAAATGTATATTAATGCCAGGAAATAGGACACTGCATGTGTGAGTTATGTGCAATTTAATACTTCAAAATTTTGCTTTTTTATTTGCAGGCTGGCCACACCCACATTTTATGATGTAGAAAAATCCAAGACAGTTCCCTATAATCCCATATGGGTCTAGTTCATTTTGACCAATGTGCAAGTTTTTTGAACGAAAATCCAAGGCGCAAAAAATCCAAATATGAGAGGTAAAATTTTGAAAAAATTGGGTTCCGCCCACAATGGCTGACTTCATGTAGGGTTTAGGGTGGGGTCATAATATAATTTTTTACTTGTATTGACATGTTCTATGTTTGTACCAAATTTAATTTGTCTACGATGAAAAAGGTCTCTCATTGCCGTAATGTATTTCAAATTTTGAGGTGGCGCTATTGAGTCATTTTCATACGTAAATTTTTTTGAACATCAAAACACAACATTTTTTGCTAATCTTGAATTTTAGGCCATAGTTTGATGAGTGTAGAGCATCTATTTAGTCTACAACAAAGTCCAGTACTCTGAACCCCATTCATTTCAATGACACATTTATTATGTTACCATGGTAACATAGTTGAAAATAGAGGTATGTTGTCATTGGCTTTTTTGTTCAGTTTGCCAAGCCAAATGTCCATGTCGAATTTCAAATGTTTACGTCAAAGTAATTTTTTTTAGTCCAATTCAAAAGTTCAAGGGGGCGCTGTGGAGCAAAAAAAATTCTGACATATGCAAATTGTATATCATTTCGTGCAGATCAAGATTTTAATCAAAATGTATATTAATGCCGGGAAATAGGACACTGTATGTGTGAGTTACGCGCACTTTAACACTTCAAAATATAGTTTTTTTCTTTGATTGCTGGCCACACCCACATTTTTTGATTTGGAAAAATCCAATGCAGTTCCTTATAATCCCACATGTGTCTAGTTCATTTTGACCAATTTGCAAGATTCTTGAATGAAAATCCAAGGCGCAAAAAATTCAAATTTGAGAGGTAAAATTTTGAAAAGATGGGGTTCCGCCCACAATGGCCGACTTCCTGTAGGGTTTAGGGTGGGGTCATAATATAATTTTTTACTTGTCTTGACATGTTCTATGTTTGTACCAAATTTCATTTGTCTACGATGAAAAAGGTCTCTCATTGCCGTAATGTATTTCAAATTTTGAGGTGGCGCTATTGAGTCATTTTCATACGTAAATTTTTTTGAACATCAAAACACAACATTTTTTGCTAATCTTGAATTTTAGGCCATAGTTTGATGAGTGTAGAGCATCTATTTAGTCTACAACAAAGTCTAGTACTCTGAACCCCATTCATTTCAATGACACATTTATTATGTTACCACGGCAACATAGTTGAAAATAGAGGTATGTTGTCATTGGCTTTTTTGTTCAGTTTGCCAAGCCAAATGTCCATGTCGAATTTCAAATGTTTACGTCAAAGTAATTTTTTTTAGTCCAATTCAAAAGTTCAAGGGGGCGCTGTGGAGCAAAAAAAATTCTGACATATGCAAATTGTATATCATTTCGTGCAGATCAAGATTTTAATCAAAATGTCTATTAATGCCGGGAAATAGGACACTGTATGTGTGAGTTACGCGCACTTTAACACTTCAAAATATAGTTTTTTTCTTTGATTGCTGGCCACACCCACATTTTTTTATTTGGAAAAATCCAATGCAGTTCCTTATAATCCCACATGTGTCTAGTTCATTTTGACCAATTTGCAAGATTCTTGAATGAAAATCCATGGCGCAAAAAATCCAAATGTGAGAGGTAAAATTTTGGAAAAATGGGTTTCCGTCCACAATGGCCGACTTCCTGTAGGGTTTAGGGTGGGGTCATAATATAATTTTTTACTTGTCTTGACATGTTCTATGTATGTACCAGATTTCATTTATCTACGATGAAAAAGGTCTCTCATTGCCGTAATGTATTTCAAATTTTGAGGTGGCGCTATTGAGTCATTTTGAAACATTAATTTTTTTGAATATCAAAATAATAAATTTTTCACCAACCTTGAATTTTGGGTCCAATAAAATTGACTTTTCGTTAACGTTTAGGGGGTCAAAAATGACTTCAATCCGGCACGTATAATAATAATAATAATAATAAATTAAAACTGCAAGCAGTGATAAAGGCCCTCGCCACCCCTTGCGACCGCGGGGTACATGCCACAGTGAAGATCCTGCCTTTCGTTCCTGCTTACATCGCCCTTCCCCCCAAAATCAGCGACTAAGTAATACTACTCCATTCATTCCAATGAGAGCATTTATGACATTGTCACGCCCGCACGGTTGGAAATAGAGGTATGTCTTTATTGGCTTTTTTGTTCAGTATGATGAGAGGAATATGTGTAACAAATTTCAATGGTCTATGACAAAGTAATTATTTTTCATCCCAGTTAACCACAGCCCATGTATTTCAATGAGAAATGTCAGACGTTGCCATGGCAACACCTTTGAAAACAGAGGTATGGTGTCTTTGACTTTTTTGTTCAGTATCGGAATTGGGATGTCCATGCCAAATTTCAAATGTTTGTGACAAAGTAATTTTTTTACGTGCCATTTAAAAATTTCAAGGGGGCGCTGTGGAGCAATGTAATATTTGATATGTGTAAATTGCATATCTATTCACTCAGATCAAGAGTTTGAACAAAATGTATATTAATGCCGGAAAATAGGACACTGCATGTTCAAGTTACGGATCATTTAGTATTTCAAAAAAAATTATTTTTTCTTTGCAGGCTGGCCACGCCCACGTTTTATAACTTTAAAAAATTTAGGAGAGTAGCCTATAATCCTACATGAGTCTAATTTATTTTGACCAATTCGCAAGTTTCTTGAATGAAAATCAAATGTGCAAAAAATTCAAATGTGTGAGGTAAAATTTTGAAAAAATGGGGTTCCGCCCACAATGGCCGACTTCCTGTAGGGTTTAGGGTGGGGTCATAATATAATTTTTTACTTGTCTTGACATGTTCTATGTTTGTACCAAATTTCATTTGTCTACGATGAAAAAGGTCTCTCATTGCCGTAATGTATATCAAATTTTGAGGTGGCGCTATTGAGTCATTTTGATACGATAATTTTTTTGAACATCAAAATACAAAATTTTTTGCCGATCTTGAGTTTCAGGCCATAGTTTGATGAGTGTAGAGCATCTATTTAGTCTTGTGAGATTAATGTTTCATGTAACATGATATTATTATACTTGATATATTATACTTTGACCTGTATGTTTTTGTGGGTGCCAGTGTGGCACGATGATGTCATAATGTACTTGGAACATACATGGACGTGGAAGTGCTATGTGCATTTTTGTACCAAAACGTGCAAGACGTGTGTTTCTTAAGAAAGACCAGATCAGCATGCTGACTTTGTCTTCATTGAACCCAGATAACATGTACATGTCTGTATATTCTAAGCTAATCATTAAGAGAATGTGACGTGTGCTACTAGTATATAGAGCCCACTCTGGAGATGTAAAATGAGGAGATGAAGAGATCATGATGTTGAATCAGTTTGAATGATGCCTGTGCCGAAATAAAGAACCTGGTTTATGGATCTACTTGAGCCTACTGGACTTTTGTTTGCGGTGTGCCTCCGGGAAAAGCTGACAGTTTGGTGACCCCCGACGTGATAATCCTGGAGGCACAGGCAAATCATCTCCTCCACAGAACGCCTGAGAAAGACATCGCAAAAACGAGCTCTCCAGAAAGACGGTACGACAGAGGCCTTTTTTCATAGAATTTCTGTCAATTGGTTTAATGCTAAATTAATGTGATTTTTTTTTTTGGGACGTTGTGTGAAATTAATTAAGTTATAACTTTAATACTATGTAAAATTTGTAATTATTTCCGTGTTTATGGCTTAGCACGAAGAGAGAAAAAAAGCACTAGAATTAATAATAAGTAGCAAGTTTACACTTAGATTAGGTAAAGTGTAATTAGAAACAAATTTAATCATTTCCGTGTTTATGGCTTAGCACGAAGAGAGAAAAAAAGCACTGGAATTAATAATAAGTAGCAAGTTTAGACTTTGATCAGGTAAAGTGTGATTAGAAAAAAGTTAATCATTTCCGTGTTTATGGCTTAGCACGAAGAGAGAAAAAAAGCAAGTTTTATAAAAAATACACTTAGTGGTTAAACTTTACACTAAAAAGAAAACAAAACTTTTAATCAAGTTTACATAAAAATGTGGTACCCAAAAAACTATATGTAACGCTAGCAGCAATTTTTATCAACATGATAAGATCTCAAGGAAACGAACCTGTCCAAATGAATTACACCCAGAATGGACATGAATTATCTTGCCACTGTAAAATTAAAACAGTGTCCGTCAAATTTAGCAAATATCACTAAAATATTAAAAGATCTAAAAGAAGAAGGGAAGTGTTATTTACACTTTGGCTGCATTTATTGCTATCTTTTAAACTTTAGGAT
The DNA here is from genome assembly GCF_009829125.3 of Periophthalmus magnuspinnatus. Lineage (NCBI taxonomy): Eukaryota > Metazoa > Chordata > Actinopteri > Gobiiformes > Gobiidae > Periophthalmus > Periophthalmus magnuspinnatus. The sequence continues at coordinate 14,081,964 of NC_047143.1, forward strand.
CCATATTGGTCATGGCTATATTGTTGTGTTTGCGTTTGACAGGGAACGCTAAGGTCATGACCTTAAATCCTCCTGTTTCAGCCTCTACCTCGAGTTGGGATGTTGAAACACAAAATAGAGAAGACAGTTGAAATGATTAAATTAGGATAAAATTGGATGGCATTTATTAGTGACTGTATCTTGTTGTGGCCAGATGGGGTATAGTTCTTATAAAGTGTTATTCATATAAATAAATTGACTAAATAAATAAGAATTTAGAAAACAGTTGATATCATTAGATGTTATTAGAAGATATAGATAAATGCTTAATAAATGTGAAATAAAACTGTTATCAAGAAAATATTAAGCTTGTTAAATTTATAAAATAAATAATAATGCATAAATAAAATTAAGAAAATATTAAGATTGTTAAAAAAATAATAATAATAATAAAAAATTAAATAAATAAAATAAATAATCTCAATTAAGAACTATAATAAGGCAATGCTGGCTCCTAGATAGATTTCGCACGCTATCTAAGTAAACCGTTTATTAAATAGTGACTTATTCTATAAAAATCATAGACTCTACGTCTTGAATTCAATCAAAGCAATATCCAAATTGTTATACAGCAGCTGAGAAGGTAATTTAACAAAATACTAAAATATCACAATGTCCCAATTAAATCACGTTAAACCAATTAATAGAGTTCTGGAAAAATAAGGCACTTCACGAAGAAACAGAATCCAAAGAAGGCTCGAGAAAACCAGTCCATCATTCAAGACATAATCAAGAAGTGATTACTACTACAAGGAGAAGGGGTGATCTTAAAGGAAGAATTTCTGAGAGAACCTGTTGTGGGAATATATCCAACTCTTGAAGAAAGAACTAGCAGTAAAACATCAAAGAAAAGCAAAGGTCATGAAGCTGGAATAAAGACAACACAGATGCTGATGTTGACATCCTGGTACTGTGTTCCACTCCCAAAGACAGTGATAGGATGACTCTTCAGGTGGCCTACAACATGGAGGCCCCAAAGCTATGCTGTTTGAGTTCAAGTCCCCCGCTGTCCTGTCCTCTCTGTAAAGCTTCACTGATAACAACCTACTGATAAGCAATGTGCTGGAGTGGAGAGACACTATTGTGGCCAGAATCAATGAGGCCTACAACACTGACATTAACTACGACGTCCAGCTCAGCCAGCTCTTCATCTTTTTCCGCAACTTCATTGTTGAGTTCCAGAAAAATGTCCAAGCTTTTCTGGATGCTGCCATCAAGGTGCTCAGGGAGACCCAGTTCCGTCTTCCTGGCTCTGAGGAGATGACCACCCTGCCTGTTGTTCTGAAGGATATGACCACCAGCATTGCTACTGTTCTTCGCACCACCATCCAAGTTGTCTATGACAACATGGAGTACTACTACAATGCTTTTGTGAACACCTTTAACACTATGGAGCTGCGCATGCCAATCGGACATGTGATGACCATTGGTCAAATCATCGACAATGTCGAAATAACTGGCAAAGGCATCTCTGACCAAATGTGGACTTCGTGAACAACATGGAGAGCCTGGATACTACGCTGGTCAAGATCAGCGAGACCCTGAAAGCGGTTGTAGACAAAACTCAAGAGTTTGTCGATTCCATCAAGTCTGACTATCTGGATGGTCTTTTGGCCAATGTGAACACAGCATACAGATGAGTGGTGACTGCTGTGAAGGACATTGCAGACCGAGTGTCCACCCTGGATATGGAACAGCTGAACCCTGTCTTTGAGTCTGTTGTAGATATGTTTATTTACGTCATAGACCAGTTCAATGTGACTGTGCACAGCACTGTGCAACAAGTGTCTGAGGAGGCTCAGAGATATGTGAAAGCCAGCACTGGCTGCCTGGAGATTGAGCTGCCCCTCCCTTGCTTCAGTGAGGAGCCTAAACAAACATTACTACCAACACACAAAGAAGGAGACTGAAGAACAGAAAAAGTGGGGACTAACTACTGTGAAGTTGCAATTGCAAAAATACCAAACTGAACTTAAAGAAGAAAGCAGTCAAACACCTAACTGCTGATGTTTTTCCACAATTTGGAATTCCACAAGGCATAAGTCAAGGAGTTGTGAACGAATAAATGCCACTGTCAAGAGAACACTTGTGAAGGATGAAGAAAGTCGACCAAATCCGGACATCACTGGACACGGTGACTCTGAGGAGCAACCCCGACCACCTGCTACCACTAGGGCTCCAGAGAAGGAGGAGAAAAGGGGGAGAAGAAGACGAAGGAAAAGAGAAGAAGACGAAGGAAAAGGAGAGTATAGGCCATATTTTTTGAAAAATGTTTTGAAAATTTTCCATGTGTATTCTTGATTATGCTAATTATGCTAATTTCTGTTGTTCTAGTGTTGTACGTTCCCCTTATTCATTGAAGTGTTGAGAATGGCCTCGGACAGCCAACAATCAAAATGGCAAGCCTCGATTAAACCAAGCTGACAACCAATAATACAGGTAAGAGACAATGGGCACTGAAAAGAGTAAAGAGAGGGACACCAAAACTTGTAAACTATTGTTATAAGGGACAAACTTGCAACATACTCTTCAATCTACAGTATGTGAAGTGCTAGACTGTGTGCGAGATGTACCTGCTATAGATCATGCAATAAATGTACAAGTTGTCTGTAAGGACACATGTCTGACAAAAACAATGTTTACGATGATAAAGTTATAGAGATCGCCAGAGTTATAACCAGCACCAATGGACAATATAATAAAGAGAAAGATAATTTTGAAACTGACTTACAACAGAGAATTACTTTAAAAAAAAAATAGGAAAATTATGCTTCTTATCAAACGAACCTAAAACATTGTAGAGGGCGCAAATCAATTACTCAACGATGCAATCCTTTAATATTATCTATCAAAAATCCTACATTTTATGACTCTGGAATATTCCATGGGATTCCAGTGTTCCAGATTTGATACTGTACCTGCAATAGAAAAATAAAGTTAAATTTTGAAGGCTACATCTAAACAACAATTTTGAACCTAATAAACCTGTTCCAGAAAATGATTTAACCAGAGAAATAAAATTGAAACAAACAAAACTGAAATATGTAATGAATGAAAATACTTGGCTAAAATGGGTACAGTATACTGCTCAAATATACTACATCAATACCATATTCTAATGAAAAAGACCTGACCTGTATACTCTTCACTAAAAATAATTTGATAAAACTGAATGCTATCACTTACATAATAAATTACCAGTAGTAGCTTTAAAAGATGTACCATCTTGGACTATGGGAATGGCTACTTGTGTCCTTAAAGATGCAGTTATACATATAGACACAAGAAGTAATGATAAAAATGAAATGGAAAGTTTTACTAACGATTTCTGTTATTAGACTTTATCTTCTGATAATTATGGAGAATTTGCTTTTAACTGAACACACTACTGCTTGTGCAGATATTTGGTGGTTATGTGCAAATTTACATTTGTATGCCATTCTATCAAAAACATGGTCAGGTGTTTGTGCATCAATTATGTTAATTATTCTATTCACTATAAGGTGTAGCAAATTCACTAAATTTGAAACAAATTAAATTGTCATACAGAGTTAACTCAAGAAATAATCATGCATTTAAGAGGTCGTTGTCTTATCAATCTAAACCCAAACCCAAAGGATTGCCTTAGATATGTTACTTGCCAAAGAATAATAAATATGTATCAAGTTTGAAGCAGAATGCTGTACTTATATACTAAATAATACCTCTCCTGATGGGAGTATTACAAAGGCTCTGAACCACCTTAAGTCTTTGTCCATGGAATTTGCTAAAAATCCTGGCGCATCTGAAAACACTTGGTCAAATTGGCTCTACAAAATGTTTGTTATCTTAGTCATAATTGGATGTTGTGTCATGCCATGTCTTAGATTGCTGGTAGAGATCGAAGACATGTGCAGGGCCACTGTCCTAATGAAGAAGTTCCCTCGTCACAAATTTCGTTATTCTCCGTAAGGTCTCAATTCTCATGTCCTGAACCAATTGACTAAGTTTGGTCAAAACTATGTAGATTGATCATTTGTTTTAAAAGATATAAAATCCAAATTCTGAATCCTAGTAAGTGCTCCTTGTTTCTTATTTGCTGTCCGAGAGTCATGTGTTAATTTATGTGTTATGTTAGCCTAAGGGCTGGGATGTGTTATAATGCAGTGACTAAAGCTAATGCTAATATTTTACTCATTAGGGGAACTTTAAGTTGAATGCATTATTATGTGAAAGTAGTGTTTTGTTTTTAATTTTGGTGTGATCACATGTTTTTAATGTGATCAAAAGGGGGGATTGTGAGATTAATGTTTCATGTAACATGATATTATTATACTTGATATATTATACTTTGACCTGTATGTTTTTGTGGGTGCCAGTGTGGCACGATGATGTCATAATGTACTTGGAACATACATGGACGTGGAAGTGCTATGTGCATTTTTGTACCAAAACGTGCAAGACGTGTGTTTCTTAAGAAAGACCAGATCAGCATGCTGACTTTGTCTTCATTGAACCCAGATAACATGTACATGTCTGTATATTCTAAGCTAATCATTAAGAGAATGTGACGTGTGCTACTAGTATATAGAGCCCACTCTGGAGATGTAAAATGAGGAGATGAAGAGATCATGATGTTGAATCAGTTTGAATGATGCCTGTGCCGAAATAAAGAACCTGGTTTATGGATCTACTTGAGCCTACTGGACTTTTGTTTGCGGTGTGCCTCCGGGAAAAGCTGACAGTCTACAACAAAATCCAGTACTCTGAACCCCTTTCATTTCAATGACACATTTATTATGTTACCACGGTGACATAGTATCAGACAGAGGTATGTTCTCATTGGCTTTTTTGTTCAGTTTGCCAAGCCAAATGTCCATGCCAAATTTCAGACGTTTACGTCAAAGTAATTTTTTTGGTCCAATTCAAAAGTTCAAGGGGGCGCTGTGGAGCAGAAAAAAATCTGACATATGTAAATTGTATATCATTTTGTGTAGATCAAGATTTTAAACAAAATGTATATTAATGCCGGGAAATAGGACACTGCATGTGTGAGTGATGCACATTTTAACACTTCAAATTATTGATTTTTTTTTTGCAGGCTGGCCACACCCACATTTTATGATGTAGAAAAATCAAAGGCAGCTCCCTATAATCCCACATGGGTCTAGTTCATTTTGACCAATTTGCATGTTTCTTGAATGAAAATCCAAGGCGCAAAAAATCCAAATGTGAGAGGTAAAATTTAGAAAAAATGGGGTTCCGCCCACAATGGCCGACTTCCTGTAAGTTTTAGGGTGGGGTCATAATATAATTTTTTACTTGTCTTGACATGTTCTATGTTTGTACCAAATTTCATTTGTCTACGATGAAAAAGGTCTCTCATTGACGTAATGCATTTTGATTTTTGAGGTGGCGCTAATGAGTCATTTTGAAAGAATAATTTTTTTGAACATCAAAATAATAAATTTTTCACCAAACTTGAATTTTGGGTCCAATAAAATTGAGTTTTCGTTAACGTTCAGGGGGTCAAAAATGACTTCAAAGCGGTAAGTATAATAATAATAATAATAATAATAATTAAAACTGCAAGCAGTGATAAAGGCCCTCGCCATCCCTTGCGACCGCGGGGTACACGCCACAGTGAAGATCCTGCCTTTCGTTCCCGCTTACATCGCCCCTCCCCCCAAAATCAGCGACTAAGTAATACTACTCCATTCATTCCAATGAGAGCATTTATGATATTGTCACGCCCGCACGGTTGGAAATAGAAGTATGTCTTTATTGGCTTTTTTGTTCAGTATGATGAGCGGAATATGTGTACCAAATTTCAATGGTCTATGACAAAGTAATTATTTTTCATCCCAGTTCAACCACAGCCCATGTATTTCAATGAGAAATGTCAGACGTTGCCATGGCAACACCTTTCAAAATAGAGGTATGGTGTTGTTGACTTTTTTGTTCAGTATAGGAATAGGGATGTTCATGCCAAATTTCAAATGTTTGTGACAAAGTATTTTTTTTACATGCCATTTAAAATTTTCAAGGGGGCGCTGTGGAGCAATGTAATATTTGATATGTGTAAATTACATATCTATTCACTCAGATCAAGATTTTGAACAAAATGTATATTAATGCCGGGAAATAGGATACTGCATCTGTGAGTTTTGCTCACTTTAACATGTCAAAATATTGCTTTTTTCTTTGATTGGTGGCCACACCCACATTTTATGATGTACAAAAATCCAAGACAGTTCCCTATAATCCCACATGTGTCTAGTTCATTTTGACCAATTTGCAAGTTTCTTGAATGAAAATCCAAGGCGCACAAAATCCAAATGTGAGAGGTGAAATTTTGGAAAAATGGGGTTCCGCCCACAATGGCCGACTTCCTGTAGGGTTTAGGGTGGGGTCATAATATAATTTTTTACTTGTCTTGGCATGTTCTATGTTTGTACCAAATTTAATTTGTCAACGATGAAAAAGGTCTCTCATTGCCGTAATGTATTTCAAATTTTGAGGTGGCGCTATGGAGTCATTTTGATACGTTAATTTTTTTGCCACATGAAAATACAAATTGTTTTGCCAATCTTGAATTTTAGGCCATAGTTTGCATGAGTGTAGAGCATCTATTTAGTCTACAGCAAAGTGCAGTACTCTGAACCCCATTCATTTCAATGACACATTTATTATGTTACCA